>NW_025534043.1:0-62500 GCF_020615455.1 Coregonus clupeaformis
AGTGCGGCTCGGTTAGGTTGTGTTGTTTTCGGAGGGGCCTTACGGCTCGACAGCCGCTCTCCCCAAGTCCGTGCGGGAGTTGCAGCGATAGGACAAGACTGTAACTACCAATTTGATATCACGAAAAAGGGTAAAACATTATTTTATTTTTTTGATTTCATTCTAAAGTTCTGTTTCTGGTTTATATTATTGCCTAAAAGAAAACACCATAATAAATATCCTGTAAAACAAAGTAGTGCACTATCTAGAATAGGGTTCCATTTGGGCGAAGACAAGCACCCCTCTCTCCCTCTTTCCACCTGCTTTGAAATGATCAACCAATCAGTAGAGACTACAGTACCACTGCTGTTCTCTGTTTGAAATGATCAACCAATCCCAGTAGAGACTATAGTACCACCGCTGTTCTCTGTTTGAAATAGTCAACCAATCAGGAGAGACTACGAAAAGTACCACTGCTGTTCTCTGTTTGAAATGATCAACCAATCAGGAGAGACTACAGTACCACTGCTGTTCTCTGTTTGAAATGATCAACCAATCAGGAGAGACTACAGTACCGCTGTTCTCTGTTTGAAATGATCAACCAGTATTAGAGACTACAGTACCACTGCTGTTCTCTGTTTGAAATGATCAACCAATCAGGAGAAGACTACAGTACCACCGCTGTTCTCTGTTTGAAATGATCAACCAATCAGGAGAGACTACAGTACCACCGCTGTTCTCTGTTTGAAATGATCAACCAATCAGGAGAGACTACAGTACCACACTTTGTTCTCTGTTGAAATAATCAGCCAATCAGGAGAGACTACAGTACCACACTGTTCTTCTCTTCTCTTACCGTTAGTCTTTCATTAGCATATCTTTCCTCTTTTCTAACAATCTTTCATTAGTGAATTGTTCTCCTTCCCTCCTATTTTCTGTTTCTCTCCTTCCTTTCCTCTTTTCTGTTCTCTCCTTCCTTTCATCTTTTCTGTTCTCTCCCTTCCCTCCCTCTTTTCTCTTTTCTCTCCTTCCCTCCTCTTTTCTTGTTCTCTCCTTCCTTTCCTCTTTTCTGTTTCTCTCAGCCCTTTCATCTTTCTGTTCTCTCCTTCCCTCTTTCTGTTTCTCTCCTTCCCTCCTCTTTTCTGTTCTCTCCTTCCCTCCTCTTTTCTGTTCTCTCCTTCCCTCCTCTTTCTGTTCTCTCCTTCCCTCCTCTTTTCTTCTCTCCTTCCCTCCTCTTTTCTGTTCTCTCCTTCCCTCCTCTTTTCTGTTCTCTCCTTCCTTTCCTCTTTTCTGTTCTCTCCTTCCTTTCATCTTTTCTGTTCTCTCCTTCCCCTCCTCTTTCTGTTCTCTCCTTTCCTCCTCTTTTCTGTTCTCTCCTTTCCTCCTCTTTTCTGTTCTCTCCTTTCCTCCTCTTTTCTGTTTCTCTCCTTCCCTCCTCTTTTCTGTTCTCCTTCCTTTCCTCTTTTCTGTTCTCTCCTTCCTTTCTCATCTTTTCTGTTCTCTCCTTCCCTCCTCTTTTCTGTTCTCTCCTTCCCTCCCTCTTTTCTGTTCTCTCCTTCCCCTCCTCTTTTCTGTTCTCTCCTTCCCTCCCCTGCTTTTCTGTTCTCTCCTTCCCTCCTCTTTTCTGTTCTCTCCTTCACTTTCCTCTTTTCTGTTCTCTCCTTCCTTTCTCCTCTTTTATGTTCTCTCCTTTCCTCCTCTTTTCTGTTCTCTCCTTCCCTCCTCTTTTCTGTTCTCTCCTTCCTTTCCTCTTTTCTGTTCTCTCCTTCCTTTCCTCTTTTCTGTTCTCTCCTTCCTTTCCTCTTTTCTGTTCTCTCCTTCCTTTCCTCTTGTCTGTTCTCTCCTTCCTTTCCTCTTTTCTGTTCTCTCCTTCCTTTCCTCTTTTCTGTTCTCTCCTTCCTTTCCTCTTTTCTGTTCTCTCCTTCCTTTCCTCTTGTCTGTTCTCTCCTTCTTTTCCTCTTGTCTTTCTGCCCCCCCTCCACTCTTTCCAGGGAGCCATTTTTGACCACTCTGCTGGTTACAAAAACTTCTCAGGTGAGTCCCGTCTCAACTCACGAATAGTCATTTTGGCTTTTACTGCCCATATCTGGATGTTTTGTAGTTCTTTTGATTGATGTTTTTCTTCAGAATTAAACTGAATCTGATTCTTTCTTCCTTCTTCCTTCATCATTTTTCTTCCTTTTTAATTGTTTTTTATTTATGTCTTTACATCCTTTGTTTGGGGATGTGGAACCCTCGAGGTAGAGCTCACTTCCTCTCTGTCAGCCAATCAGCGGCCAGGGCCTCATGTCCTCCGGTTTGTCGGTACTCTTTATACCCCTTTCACACTATCAGGCTGACCCTCGACCAAGCCGTGCTGGCTCTGATAGTTTCTTTACACATTGTCCCTTGTCGGCATGGTTACAGTAACTATGGAGGATGCGTAACCAGACCAGCTCAGTACAGCCTTGGTTCGGTTCGGTTTGGCTCAGTAGTGTGAAAATCCTTTTAAGGCATTTTGTGTTATAATAGTACATTAGAATAATGTAAATGTAGTATACAGTGTATTAGGAAAGTATTCAGACCCCTTGACTTTTCCACATTCACGTTACAGCCTTATTCTAAAATGGATTCAATTGTTCTTTTCAATCTACACACAATACCCCATAATGACAAAGCAAAAATAGTTTTTAAGACATTTGGCTAATGTATTTCTAACCAGAGCTCTCTACCCTATTCCTATCTAGTGCATTACTTTCTAACCAGAGCTCTACACCCTATTCCCTGTCTAGTGCACTACTTTCTAACTCATAGCTCTCTACCCTATTCCCTATCTAGTGTACTACTTTCTAACCAGAGCCTCTACCCTATTCTATCTAGTGCACACTACTTTTTCCTAACCAGAGGCTCTCTACCCTAGTCCCTATCTAGTGCACTTACTTTCTAACCAGAGCTCTCAACTCCTATTCCCTATCTAATGCACTACTTTCTAACCAGGAGCTCTATACCCTATTCCCCTATCTAGTGCACTACTTTCTAACCTTGGAGAGCTCTGTAACCTATTCCCCTATCTAGTGCACTACTGTCTAACCAGAGCTCTGCACCCTATTCCCTATCTAGTGTATTACTTTCTAACCAGAGCTCTGTACCTATTCCCTATCTAGTGCACTACTTTCTAAACAGAGCTCTCTACCCTATTCCCTATCTAGTTCATTACTTTCTAACCTGAGCTCTCTACCCTATTCCCTATCTAGTGCACTACTTTCTAACCAGAGCTCTCCACCCTATTCCCTATCTAGTTACTATTTTCTAACCAGAGCTCTCTACCCTATTCTATCTAGTGCACTACTTTTAACCAGAGCTCTCCACCCTATTCCCTATCTTAGTGCACTACTTTCTAACCAGAGCTCTATACCCTATTCCCTATCTAGTGCAACTACTTTCCTAACCAGAGCTCTCTACCCTATTCCCTATCTAGTGCACTACTTTCTAACCAGAGCTCTCTAACCTATTCCTATCTAGTGCAACTACTTTCCTAACCAGAGCTACCCATTCCCCTATCTAAGTGCAACTACTTTTAACCAGAGCTCTCTTACCCTATTCCTATCTAGTGCACTACTTTTAACCAGAGCTCTCTACCCTATTCCCTATCTAAAGGTGAACTGCCTTTCTAACTAGAGCTCTCTACCCTATTCCCCTATCTAAGTGCACTTACTTTCCTAACTTCAGAGCTCTCTACTCCTATTCCCTATCTAGTGACTACTTTAGACCAGGAGCTCTCACCCTATTCCCTATCTGAAGTGACTACTTTCTAAACGAGCTCTCTACCCTATTCCCTATCTATAAGTGCACTACTTAGGACCAGATCTCTACCCCATTCCCTATCTAGTGCACTACTTTCTAACCAGAGCTATATACCCTATTCGCAACTACTTTAGACCAGAGCTGTAGTAGTATATATACAGTATGTTATGATTAGTGAATATAGTACATTCATATCCACAGAATACTTAATGTAGTATATATACAGTATGTTATGAATAGTGAATATAGTACATTCATATTCACAGAATACTTCATGTAGTATATATACAGTATATAACAGTATATTGTGTGAATAGTGAATATAGTAAGGCTTCACAGAATAGAGCTGTAGTATATATATACAGTATGTTATGAATAGTGAATATAGTACATTCATGATCACAGGAATACTTCATGTAGTATATATACAGTATATATATACTGTATAAATAGATTAGTGAATATAGTACATTCATATCCACAGAATACTTTAATGGGTATATATATACAGTATGTTATGAATAGTGAATATAGTACATTCACAGAATACTTCAGTAGTATATATATACAGTATATATATACTGTATGTTATGATTAGTGAATATAGTACACATTCATATCCACAGAATATTAATGTAGGTATATATACAAAGTATATATACAGGTGTTATGTAATAGTGAATATAAATACATTTACAGAATACTTCATGTAGTATATATACAGTATATATACTGTATGCGTTATGATTAGTGAATATAGTACACATTCACATTCACAGAATACTTCATGTAGTATATATACAGTATATATACTGTATGTTATGATTAGTGAATATAGTACATTCATATCCACAGAATACTTAATGTATATATACAGTATGTTATGAATAGTGAATATAGTACATTCACAGAATACTTAATGTAGTGTATATATACAGTATATATACTGTATGTTATGATTAGTGAATATAGTACATTCATATCCACAGAATACTTAATGTAGTATATATACAGTATGTTATGAATAGTGAATATAGTACATTCACATTCACAGAATATTTAATGTAGTATATATACAGTATATATACAGCATGTTATGAATAGTGAATATAGTACATTCACAGACAATACATGTAGTATATATACAGTATATATACTGTATGTTATGATTAGTGAATATAGTACATTCCATATCACAGAATACTTAATGTAGTGTATATATACAGTATGTTATGAATACTGAATATGTACATTCACAGAATACTTCATGTAGTATATATACAGTATGTTATGAATACTGAATATAGTACATTCACAGAATACTTCATGTAGTATATACTGTATGTAGAATATGTTGTAGCATGACGATGCAGGGATGCATGCAATGATTTTATACAATGACTTTAATACCATGACTTTAAAACCACTAGACTTTAATACCACTGTATGTTTGAAACGTATTGAAACAGAAGGAAACGATGTCTCTGTCATTTGACAGATTCAGCCATGTAGTCCTCTGTGTGTTGCAACTGTGTTTCAAAAAGTTTCCTCTTGTGTTTGAGTCTAATGAACACAGCCCTGTTGCACAATGGAGGTTGTCTGTCTCTGTGTGAAGCACTGGTGTTTTACCCCCTCTCTGTCTATCTCTCTCTCTCTCTCTCTCTGTCTCTGTCTCTTCTCTCTCTCTCTGTCCTCTTTCTCCTCTCTCTCTCTCTCTCTCTGGCTCTGCTCTCTTTCTCTCTCTCTATTCTCTCTCTCTCCCTGCCTGTCTCTCTCTCCCTCTCTCTCTCTCTCCATGTCTTCTCTCTCTCTCTCTCTCTCTCTCTCTCTCTCTCTGTCTCTCTCTCTCTCTGTCTCTCTCTCTCTGTCTCTCTGTCTGTCTCTGTCTCTCTCTGTCTTTCTCTCTCTCTCTCTCTCTCTCTCTCTCTCTCTCTCTCTCTCTCTGTCTCTCTCTCTCTCTCTCTCTCTCTCTCTCTCCTCGTCTGTCTCTCTCTCTCTCTCTCCCTTCTCTCTACAGCAGTCAAGGGTCTGCTGAACAAGAAGGCTGACGCCGTCAAGGTGAGTTTCTGTTGCTGCCAGGGTCCAAATGGCTCCATTTATCTCCCCATATAGTACACTACCATTGGCTCAGAGCCCTCTGCAGAAATTAGTGCACTTACTAGAGAGTAGGGGGCCATTTCAGATTGGCCCTGTGTCTATCTATGTAACATAGAGAGTAGGGGGCCATTTCAGATTGACCCTGTGTCTATCTATGTAACATAGAGAGCAGGGGGCCATTTCAGATTGACCCTGTGTCTATCTATGTAACATAGAGAGCAGGGCCATTTCAGATTGGCCCTGTGTCTATCTATGTAACATAGAGAGTAGGGGGCCATTCCCAGATTGGCCCTGGTGTCTATCTATGTAACATAGAGAGCAGGGGGCATTTCAGATTGACCCTGTGTCTATCTATGTAACATAGGGGAGAAGGGGGCCATTTCCAGATTGGCCCTGTGTCTATCTATGAAACATAGAGAGTAGGGGGCCATTTCAGATTGACCCTGTATCTATCTATGTAACATTTTAGTCATTTAGCAGATGCTCTTATCCAGAGTGACTTACAGTTAGTGAATACATATATATTTTTATACTGGCCCCCGTGGGAATCGAACCCACAACCTGGCAGGTGCAAACGCCATGCTCTATCAACTGAGTTACATCCCTGCCTGCCCTCCCTCCCCTACCCTGGATGACGTTGGGCCACATTGGCGCGCCCATGAGTCTTCCGGTCGCGGCCGGCCGCGACAGAGCCTGGATTAACAGATCTCTAGTGGCACAGCTTAGCCACTGCGATGCAGTGCCTTAGACCACTGCGCCACTCAGAGTACAACGTAACATAGAGAGAGCAGGGGCCATTTTCAGATTGGCCCTGTGTCTATCCATGTAACATAGAGAGTAGGGGGCCATTTCAGATTGGCCCTGTGTCTATCTATGTAACAACAACAACAACAACAGGAAACGAAAGACTGATCGAGCCGTGACGAGAGTCTGAGGACAATAGACTTATGGGACATCAACATCCAGGGAAATGATGACATCGTCGTCATCATCAAGGGACATTATGACATCATGACTGGGCAGACTAGGTCAGAGGATGTGGTTCTGGTCCCAGAGCCTTTACGTGTGTCCACTTAGCACTAATAGACTGGTCAGAGGATGTGGTTCTGTCCCAGAGCCTTCGCACTTCACACTAATAGACTGGTCAGAGGATGTGGTTCTGGTCCCAGAGCGCTACGTGTGTCCACTTCACTAATAGACTGGTCAGAGGATGTGGTTCTGGTCCCAGAGCCTTTATGTGTGTCCACTTTACTAATAGACTGGTCAGAGGGATGTGGTTCTGGTCCCAGAGCCTTTACATGTGTCCACTTTACCTAATAGACTAGCTGTAGCGTGTCACTTCCCTGATCATCTGTTCTCCTTAACACCTCCCATTTCCTGTAGTTTTGTCTCTGGTTTCCTGTAGTCACTAAGTTCTGCCGTCTCAGAACACTGGTAAAGATAGTCCTGTGTCGGACCGTCTCAGTACTCTGGTATAGATAGTCCTGTGTCAGATTTGTTTCAGTTACTGTACATCTATGTCAGATCCTGTCTTATACATGTTGCCTGATTGGGTGAGATGATTGAATGGGAGCCTGACACCTCAATAATACATTAGAAAATAATTAGCTGATCTGGTTGCCTCTTGAATGCAGTTGCTCTCACCCATTCAACTGACTAGGCAGGCTAGCTCGAGAGCCACTGTGGATTGAGAGAGTTAGCGAAGCAACCGCCTATAGCGAGTGGCCCCTCTCTGCTGGCCGAAACAAGTACAACACCCTGGACCATAACCGCTAGAGCGAGTGGCCCCCTCTGCTGGCAGAAACAAGCACAACACCCTGGACCATAACCGCTTAGAGCGAGCGGCCCCCTCTGCTGGCTGAAAACAAGCACAACACCCTGGACTTATAACCGCTAGAGTGATGGCCCCCTCTGCTGGCAGAAACAAGCACAACACCCTGGACTATAACCGCTAGAGCGAGTGGCCCCCTCTGCTGGCGAAACAAGCACAACACCCCTTGGACCATAACCGCTAGAGCGAGTGGCCCTCTGCTGGCGGAAACAAGCACAACAACCCTGGACCTGGAACCGCTAGAGCGAGTGGCCCCCTCTGCTGGCGGAAACAAGCACAACACCCCTGGACCATAACCGCAGAGCGAGTGGCCCCCTCTGCTGGCCGAAACAAGCACAACACCCTGACTATAACCGCGAGCGAGTGGCCCCCTCTGCTGGGCGAAACAAGCACAACACCCTGGACCATAACCGCTAGAGCGAAAGTGGCCCCTCTGCTGGCCAAACAAGCACAACACCCTGGACCATAACACCACAGAGCGAGTGGCCCCCTCTCAAATTAAATGACCGGCGGGCCGTCCGTTTGAACCCCTGTAGGATCTACATACACTATATAACCATCAGGGGGCTATCTATTGAACCCTGTAGGATCTACATACACTATATAACCATCAGGGGGCTATCTATTGAACCCTGTAGGATCTACATACACTATATAACCATCAGGGGGCTATCTATTGAACCCTGCTATACAGGATCTACATACACTATATAACCATCAGGGGGCTATCTATTGAACCCTGCTATACAGGATCTACACCCACACTATATAACCATCAGGGGGATATCTATTGAACCCTGTTATACAGGGATCTACATACACTATATAACCATCAGGGGGCTATCTATTGAACCCTGTAGGATCTACATACACTATATAACCATCAGGGGGCTATCTATTGAACCCTGTAGGATCTACATACACTATATAACCATCAGGGGGCTATCTATTGAACCCTGTAGGATCTCACATACACTATGTAACCATCAGGGGGCTATCTATAGAACCCTGTAGGATCTACATACACTATATAACCATCATGGGGGCTATCATTTATTGAACCCTGTAGGATCTACATACACTAGTATAACCATCAGGGGGCTATCTATTGAACCCTGTAGGATCTACATACACTATATAACCATCAGGAGGCTATTCGACTGTGAACCTGTAGGATCTACAGACACTATATAACCATCAGGGGGCTGATCTATTGAACCCTGTAGGATCTAAGCATACACTATATAACCATCAGGGGGCTATCTATTGAACCCTGCTTAGGATCTACATACACTATATAACCATCAGGGGGCTATCTATTGAACCCTTGGTAGGGATCTACATACACTATATAACCATCAGGGGGCTATCTATTGAACCCTGCTAGGATCTACATACACTATATAACCATCAGGGGGCTATCTATTGAACCACTTAAGGTCTGCTTGGTTTAGCTTGACTGGCGTGCATGGTGGACAGCAGTTCGGCAATTTTTGTACTAATCTATTTGTTCCATTGTACAGGTAAGGCTTAGCCAAGCTAAAACAAAAAAGGTGTTTGACAGAATAGATTTGTCCCAGGTCAAGGTCTGGTCTGGTCTGGTCAGGTCCTGGTCTGGTCTGGTCTGGTCTGGTCTGGTCAGGTCTGGTCTGGTCTGGGTCTGGTCAGGTCTGTCCCGGTCAGGTCGGTCAGGTCAGGTCGGTCTGGTCTGGTCTGGCTGTCTGGTCTGGTACTGGTCTGGTCTGGTCTGGTCTGGAGTCTGCCGTCAGGCCAGGTCAGGTCCAGGTCAGGCTTCCAGGTCAGGTCAGGTCCAGGTCAGGTCAGGTCTGGCTCCGGTCTGGTCTGGTCTGGTCTGGTCTGGTCCGGTCTGGTCTGGTCCGGTCTGGTCTGTGACGTGACGATGACGTCGACGTGACGTGGACGTGACGTGACGTGACGTGGCGTGACGTGACGCGTGGCGTGGACGTGACGTGACGTGACGTGACGTGACGTGACGTGACGTGACGTGACGTGGACGTGGCGACGTGACGCGTGACGTGACGTGGCGTGACGCGGACGTGATGTGTGGTGTTCTCTACAGGCGAACAACAAAGCCAACACAGTGACCAGTCCTAAAGACACCAGCCCTACTCCAGCACTGCGTACATACTGCACCCACCTCTCCCTCTCCTCCTCCTCCCCCTCCTCCTCCTCCTCCTCCTCCTCTCCTCTCTTCCTCCTCTCCCCTTCTCCTCCCTCCTTCTCCCTCTCCTCCTCCTCCTCCTCCTCCTCCTCCTCTCGCTAGCTCGTGCTTGGCTCACTGCCCACCTCCTTGCTTGTTCTGCCGGCTATGACTCCTTTGCTCCCGTTGAAACGACAGGCTGTGGTCTATCTTGGTTTAGTTATAAAATATTTGATTTTACGGTGACACGCTAACCATGCCGAACTGAATTTGTCTTGCCCAGAGTGAGGCTTTTTCATTTGAAAGTGAAGAATAACGCCAGGTCACACTTTACAATATTTCCAAAATAAAAAGAAACGTAGAACAACATCTCAAAACTGAATCAAAGAGAGCTAAAACTAAAACCCACGCTTCACCCATGCCTGTTAAAACAGCCGCATGCCAACCTAACCCCTGTCCTTGTCTCTCCTGACCAGGGAATGACAGGGTTTAAATAGGACTACCCATCATGCCTCTGGCCAATGAGAAACTGACATGTCACAATGATCAATTAACATCAGAAAGGAAAGTTGTTACAATACACCCATGTTCATAAACATAAAATACACACACACACACAAACACAGACAGACACACACACACACAGACACACACACACACACACACACAGATACACACACACACATACACACACACACACACACACTCACAGAAACACACACACACACAGACACACACATACAGTGGGGAGAACAAGTATTTGATACACTGCCGATTTTTGCAGGTTTTCCTACTTACAAAGCGTGTAGAGGTCTGTAATTTTTTTATCATAGGTACACTTCAACTGTGAGAGACGGAATCTAAAACAAAAAATCCAGAAAATCACATGTATGTATGATTTGTAAGTAATTAATTTGCATTTTTATTGCAAGACATAAGTATTTGATACATCAGAAAAGCAGAACTTAATATTTGGTACAGAAACATTTGTTTGCAATTACAGAGATCATACATTTCCTGTAGGTCTTGACCAGGTTTGCACACACTGCAGCAGGGATTTTGGCCCACTCCTCCATACAGACCTTCTCCAGATCCTTCAGGGTTTCCGGGCTGTCACCGTGCATATCGGGACTTCCAGCTCCCTCCAAAGATTCCCTATTGGGTTCAGGTCTGGAGACTGGCTAGGCCACTCCAGGACCTTGAGATGCTTCTTACGGACGCCACTCCTTAGTTGCCCTGGCTGTGTGTTTTGGGTCGTTGTCATGCTGGAAGACCTTCCAGCCATGACCCATCTTCAATGCTCTTACTGAGGGAAGGAGGTTGTTGGCCAAGATTCGCGATACATGGCCCCATCCATCCTCCCCTCAATACGGTGCAAGTCGTCCTGTGCCCTTTGCAAAAAGCATCCCCAAAGAATGATGTTTCCCACCTCCATGCTTCACGGTTGGGATGGTGTTCTTGGGGTTGTACTCAACCCTTCTTCCTCCAAACACGGCGCAGTGGAGTTTAGACCAAAAAGCTCTATTTTTGTCTCATCAGACCACATGACCTTTCTCCCATTCCTCCTCTGGATCATCCAGATGGTCATTGGTAAACTTCAGACGGGCCTGGACATGCGCTGGCTTGAGCAGGGGGACCTTGCGTGCGCTGCAGGGTTTTAATCCATGACGGCGTAGTTTGTTACTAATGGTTTTCTTTGAGACTGTGGTCCCAGCTCTCTTCAGGTCATTGACCAGGTCCTGCCGTGTAGTTCTGGGCTGATCCCTCACCTTCCTCATGATCATTGACCAAGGGTGATTGACCGTCATCTTGAACTTCTTCCATTTTCTAATAATTGCGCCAACAGTTGTGTTGCCTTCTCACCAAGCTGCTTGCCTATTGTCCTGTAAGCCCATCCCAGCCTTGTGTAGTCTACAATTTTATCTCTGATGTCCTTACACAGCTCTCTGTAGCCATGTGGAGAGGTTGGAGTCCTGTTTGACTGAGTGTGTGGACAGGTGTCTTTTATGGGCAGGTAACAAGTTCAAACAGGTGCAGTTAATACAGGTAATGAGTGGAGAACAGGAGGGGTTCTTAAAGAAAAACTAACAGGTCTGTGGAGCCAGAATTCTTACTGGTTGGTAGGTGATCAAATACTATGTCATGCAATAAAATGCAAATGAATTACTTAAAATCATACAATGTGATTTTCTGGATTTTTTGTTTTAGATTGCCGTCTCTCACAGTTGAAGTGTACCTATGATAAAATTACAGACCTCTACATGCTTTGTAAGTAGTGGAAAACCTGCAAAATCGGGCAGGTGTATCAAATACTTGTTCTCCCCACTGTGATATATATATATATACCAGCACACATAAATAACCGTGCTAACCCACATTATATAATTAATAACATGAGCTTTCTCATAAACTGTTCCATGAACAATGTCTGGTCATTCATATACAGTAGGGAAAAAGTATTTAGTCAGCCACCAATTGTGCATGATCTCCCACTTAAAAAGATGAGAGAGGCCTGTAATTTCATCATAGGTACACGTCAACTATGACAGACAAAATGAGAAAAAAATCCAGGAAATCACATTGTAGGATTTGAATGAATTTATTTGCATATTATGGTGGAAAATAAGTATTTGGTCAATAACAAAAGTTTCTCAATACTTTGTTATATACCCTTTGTTGGTAATGACACAGGTCAAACGTTTTCTGTAAGTCTTCACAAGGTTTTCACACTGTTGCTGGTTTTTTTGGCCCATTCCTCCATGCAGATCTCCTCCTAGAGCAGTGATGTTTTGGGGCTGTCGCTGGGCAACAGTGGACTTTCAACTCCTCCAAAGATTTTCTATGGGGTTGAGATCTGGAGACTGGCTAGGCCACTCCAGGACCATGAAATGCTTCTTACGAAGCCACCCTTCGTTGCCCGGGCGGTGTGTGTTTGGGATCATTGTCATGCTGAAAGACCCAGCCACGTTTCATCTTCAATGCCCTTGCTGATGGAAGGAGGGTTTTCACTCAAAATCTCCACGATACATGGCCCCATTCATTCTTTCCTTTACACGGATCAGTCGTCCTGGTCCTTTGCAGAAAAACAGCCCCCCAAAGCATGATGTTTCACCCCCATGCTTCACAGTAGGTATGGTGATTCTTTGGATGCAACTCAGCATTCTTTGTCCTCCAAACACGATCGAGTTGAGTTTTTACCAAAAAGTAATATTTTGGTTTCACTGACTCATATGACATTCTCCCCAATCCTCTTCTGGATCATCCAAATGCACTCTAGCAAACTTTCGACGGGCCTGGACATGTACTGGCTTAAGCAGGGGGGACACGTCTGGCACTGCAGGATTTGAGTCCTGGCGGCGAGTGTGTTACTGATGGTAGGCTTTGTTACTTTGGTCCCAGCTCTCTGCAGGTCATTCACTAGGTCCCCGTGTGGTTCTGGGATTTTTGCTCACCGTTCTGTGATCATTTTGACCCCACAGGGTGAGATCTTGCGTGGAGCCCAGATCGAGGGGAAATGATCAGTGGTCTTGTATGCTCTTCCATTTCCTAATAATTGCTCCCACAGTTGATTTCAAACCAAGCTGCTTACCTATTGCAGATTCAGTCTTCCCAGCCTGGTGGAGGTCTACAATTTTGTTTCTGGTGTCCTTTGACAGCTCTTTGGTCTTGGCCGTAGTGGAGTTTGGAGTGTGACTGTTTGAGGTTGTGGACAGGTGTCTTTTATACTGATAACAAGTTCAAACAGGTGCCATTAATACAGGTAACGAGTGGAAGACAGAGGAGACTCTTAAAAGAAGAAGTTACAGGTCTGTGAGAGCCAGAAATCTTGCTTGTTTGTAGGTGACCAAAACTTATTTACCACCATAATTTGCAAAATAAATTCATTAAAAAATCCTACAATGTGATTTTCTGGATTTTATTTTCTCAATTGTCTGTCATAGTTGACGTGTACCTATAATGAAAATTACAGGCTCTCATCTTTTTGTTGGAGAACTTGCACAATTGGTGGCTGACTAAATACTTTTTTTCCCCCACTGTAAGCATGTCTTTAGATGAACTGTTCCATAAACAATGTCTGGTCATTCATATAAGCATATCTTAGATTAAGTAACGGTTGACATGACAATTGTCACACTCCCATATTATTCTTTTACCCAGAATGCAGCATAACAGTCATTGAACTCCTCTCTACAACACCAGCCATTTGTTGTCCTGCTGTTGGGATACGGTCCAGTTACTAATGTGTACCTGGCTGAATATCTACAATACTCCTCCCCACCTCCTCCTCCTCCCCACTTCTCCCTCTCCCCACCTCCCTCCCTCCCCTCCCCACTTCTCTCCCCTTCCCACCTCGCTCCCTCCCTCCCCCCAACACACACCTCTGACCTTACTCCTCCTCCTCCTCCCTCAACCTCCTTCTATCCTCCTCCTCCTCCTCCACTGTTGTCTCTCTTTCTATTCTTTGTTTTTATCGTTTCACTCTCTGTCTCTCTCTGTCTCTCTCTCTATGTCTCTCTCTCTCTCTGTCTCTCTCTCTCTCTCTCTCTGTCGCCTCTCTCTCTCTCTCTGTCTGTCTCTCTCTCTCTCTCTCTCTCTCTCTCTCTGTCTCTCTCTCTCTCTCTCTCTGTCTCTCTCTCTCTCTCTCTCTCTCTGTCTCTGTCTCTCTCTCTCTCTCTCTCTCTCTCTCTCTCTCTCTCTCTCTCTGTCTCTCTCTCTCTGTCTCTCTCTCTCTATGTCTCTCTCTCTCTCTCTCTGTCGCTCTCTCTCTCTCTCTCTCTGTCTGTCCTCTCTCTCTCTCTCTCTGTCTCTCTCTCTCTCTCTCTGTCTCTCTCTCTCTCTCTCTGTCTCTGTCTCTCTCCGTCTCTCTCTCTCTCTCCTCTCTCTCTCTGTCTCCCCTAGGAACCCCAGACCACAGTGATCACACAACCCAATAGATGGGAACAAGGTACAGCACTGACAGTGTGTGTGGAATAGTTTGTATATACTTTATATTAGAAATGTATGTAGTTCTGTCCTTCAGCTGTTTCCGTCTATTAATGTTCTGTAATATGTCATGTTTCATGTTTTGTGTGGACCTCAGGAAGAGTAGCTGCTGCTTTAGAAATAGTTAATGGGGATCCTTATAAACCCCAGGAAGAGTAGATGCTGCTTTAGAAATAGTTAATGGGGATCGCCCAAACCCCAGGAAGAGTAGCTTCTGTTTTAGAAATAGTTAATGGGGATCCTTGATAAAACCCCAGAAAGTAGCTTCTGTTTTAGAAATAGTTAATGGGGGATCCTTATAAACCCCAGGAAGAGTAGCTTCTGCTTTAGAAATAGTTAATGGGGGATCATTATAAACCCCAGGAAGAGTAGCTGCTGCTTTAGAAATAATTAATGGGGATCCTTATAAACTACCATTATACACTGAGTGCACAAAACATTAAGAACACCTGCTCTTTCCATGACATAGACCGACCAGGTGAATCCAGGTGGAAGCTATGGTCCCTTATTGATGTCACTTGTTAAATCCACTTAAAATCAGTGTAGATGAAGGGGGAGGGGAGACAGGATAAAGAAGAGTTTTTAAGCCTTGAGACAATTGAGACATGGATTGTGTGTGCCGCTTCAGAGGGTGAATTGGCAAGACAAAAAGTGCCATTGAATGTGGGATGGTAGTAGGTGCCAGGCGCACCCGGTTTGTGCCGAAGAACTGCAACGCTGTTGGGTTTTTCACGCTCAACAGTTTCCCGTGTGTATCAAGAATGGTCCACCACCCAAAGGACATCCAGCCAACTTGACCCAACTGTGGGAAGCATTGGAGTCAACATGGGCAACATCCCTGAGGGAACATTTTCGACACCTTGTAGAGTCCATGCCCGGAAGTGAGGATGTTCTGAGGGCAAAAGGGGGTTCAACTCAATATTAGGAAGGTGTTCTAATGTTTTGTACACTCAGTGTACACACCAGATTAGTAGATCAATCTGTTCATTCTTTCCTCCAGGAGTCTATAGAGAGCGCAAACACCATCATCGAGGACGACGATGTCAAAGGTAGGACACTTGTCTGTCCCCTTCTCTCTCTCTCTCTTTCCTCTCTCTCTCTCTCTCTCTCTCTCTCTCTCTCTCTCTCTCTGTCAATCTCTCTCTCTCTCTCTCTTTCTCTCTCTCTCTTTCTCTCTCTCTCTCTCTCTATCTTTGTCTGTCTGTCGCTCTCTCTCTCCTTCCAGTTTGTCTTTCCACCTCTCTGACTCAGCTACTTTCTCCTCCTCCTCCCTCTTCTCCTCCACCTCCTCCCTTCCTCTTCCTCATCTTCCTCCCTCCTCCTCCTCCTCTTCCTCCCACCTCCTCCTCCACTTCCACTTCTCTTCCTCTTCCTCCTCCCACCTCCTCCTCCACGCCTCTTCCTCCTCCTCCTCCTCTTCTGTCTCCTCTCCTCCTCTTCCTCCACCTCCTCCTCTTCCTCCTCCTCCTCCACCTCCTCCTCCACTTCCTCTTCCTCCTCCTCCTCCTCCACTTCCTCTTCCTCCTCCTCCTCCCTCCACTTCCTCTTCCTCCTCCTCCTCTCTTCTGTCCTCCTCCTCCTCCTCTTCCTCTTCCTCCTCTTCCTCCTCCTCCTCCTCCTCTTCCTCCCTGATGATTGAGACTAGCCTCATACGTGATGTATAGATGTAGTATTATTATTATACACACTTACCTGTTTTTCTTTCTGTAAATGAATTATTTTCTACATTTGAAATGCATGTGGACCCCCACATACACACATACACACCTGCCATCTCTGCCAGTCCTCTGTTTTGGGAACTTGGTGGGTAATGTGTGAGCTCTAAGGGTCGTTCCACCCAGTCCTCTGAGCCCAGGCGGAATCCCTCCTCTTCAGGACAGGTAAGTCCCTGGATGTGCTCCCCCTGTCCACTTGCTCCTGGGTCTCCCTCAACCACTGTGGAGAAATCCTGTCCCCTGTCCACTGTCTTCTGGGTGTGTGTCCCTTCTACTCCCTCCTCCTCAGTCCAGAGTAAGTCCCCTTCTGCTGAGGTAGAAAACCTGGCCAGTGTCACCTGTGTAACCCCTGGGCCTCCACTCAAACACTCTGGAGAAACCTGTCCCCTGCACCCCTGGGCCTCCACTCAAACACTCTGGAGTAAATGTCCCCTGTACCCCCATGGGCCGCCACTCAAACACTCTGGAGAAACATGTCCCCTGTCCCTGGGCCTCCACTCAAACACTCTATAGAGAAACCTGTCCCCTGTACCCCCACTCAAACACTCTGGAGAAACCTGTCCCCTGTACTCCCTGGGCCTCCACTCAAACACTCTGGAGAAACCAGTCCCCTGTACCCCCTGGGCCTCCACTCAAACACTCTGGAGAAACCAGTCCCCTGTACCCCCTGGGCCTCCACTCAAACACTCTGGAGAAACCTGTCCCCTGTACCCCCTGGGCCTCCACTCAAACACTCTGGAGAAACCTGTCCCCTGAAACGCCTGGGCCTCCACTCAAACACTCTGGAGAAACATGTCTGTCCCCCTGTTTCTGTCCCCTGTCTCTGTCCCCCTGTCCCTTGAGAAGGATAAACCATAAACACGCACAATATTTCTGGCGAAGTGATTAAGTCAAAGGACGCATTTCGCAGGCTGACTACATTGCAGACTCCTGCCAGATCTCACAACACCTGGATAGATATAAACATATCAGCTAACCACATCATATTGATATAGTAATCTGATTATCTATTTAACATATCAGCTAACCACATCATATAGTAGTAATCTGATTATATAGTTAACATATCAGCTAACCACATCATATGATAGTAGTAATCTGATGATCTATTTAACATATCAGCTAACCACATCATATGATATAGTAATCTGATGATCTATTTAACATATCAGCTAACCACATCATATATAGTAATCTGATGCCCACAACCATTGGTTGATGCAGTGCAACGTCTGCAATGTAGTCGGCCTGGAACACGGCCATAGATATGTTTGTTAAGCAGATGACAAGTGGTTTTGTTTTCCACTAACACCCCTCCCAGTCTGCACTAACACCAGTAAAGGTAACTCAAACCAGGGCTGGGGTCAATTACATTTCAATTCCAGTCAATTCAGAATGTAAACCAAATTCCAGTTCCATATTTTCCTTATTGAAAATAATTGGAATTGTATGTCCTGAATTGACTGAAATGGAATTGACCCCGACCCCGGTTCAAACTCCCATAGTCATTTTTTTTCTCCCTAAATGGCACCCTCTTCCCTACCAGCAGTAGTGTACTATAGGGAATAGGGTGCCAGGGCCCATTGGGCTCTGGTCCAAAGTAAGTGTACTATAGGAATAGGGTGACAGGGCCCGTGGGCTCTGGTTCTAAAGTAGTGTACTATAGGGAATAGGGTGCCAGGGCCCATTGGGCTCTGGTCTAAAGTAGTGTACTATAGGGAATAGGGAGCCGTTTGGGACACATCCACTAGTTCTGTTCCCTTCTCTGCACTGAGTGTTTGATTTGAATAACAATCTTTGTCATGGAAAGAAAGTAAACGTGTTATTATGATTATTATTGTAATTATTATTATTGTTATTATTATCATTGCTGTTGTTATTGTTAATATTATGATTTATTGTTATTTTTATAGTTATGGGTATTAGGCTTATTGTTATTGTTATTATTAGTATTAGTGTTGTTGTTATTGTTATTATTATTGTTGTTATTATTGTTGTTGTTATTGTTGTTGTTAATATTGTTATTATTGTATAATATAATATGTTATTGTTATTATTGTTATTATTATTATTATTATTATTATTATTATTAATTATTGTTGTTATTATTATTATTATTATTGGTATTATTATTGGTATTATTATTGGTATTATTATTGGTATTATTATTGGTATTATTATTGGTATTCATATTATTGTTATTGTTATTATTAACGTTATCATTCTTGCCAGACTTTTGCCTGATGATTTTAGGATTGCAGAATTCTCTTAACTCCCCCCCCCCCCCCAAAAAAAAAAATCGGAAACTCCCGGTTGGAGGATTTCCAGATTTTCTGATTTCCTGCATATTCCATCCTTATTCCGGGAATCTTCCATCCGTAATTACTGGAAAATCTGGGAATTTTTGGGAAATTAACAGATTTTTTAAAATCCTACAGTCTGTGAGTTTTAGACAACTGAAATAATAACTTTCATAAATTAATAAATACATAAATAAAATAAAATAAGAAATACATTCTTTACGTTATAATAACTTATGTTGGAATGGACCAGCAGCCATGAGGTAATGTATGTCAGATTGGGTTATGTTGGAACGGGACCAGCAGCCATGAGTTAATGTATGTCAGATTGGGTTATGTTGGAACGGGACCAGCAGCCATGAGGTAATGTATGTCAGATTGGGTTATGTTGGAACGGGACCAGCAGCCATGAGTTAATGTATGTCAGATTGGGTTATGTTGGAACGGGACCAGCAGCCATGAGTTAATGTATGTCAGATTGGGTTATGTTGGAACAGGACCAGCAGCGAGTTAATGTATGTCAGATTGGGTTATGTTGGAACGGACCAGCAGCCATGAGGTAATGTATGTCAGATTGGGTTATGTTGGAACGGGACCAGCAGCCATGAGGTAATGTATGTCAGATTGGGTTATGTTGGAACGGGACCAGCAGCCATGAGGTAATGTATGTCAGATTGGGTTATGTTGGAACGGGACCAGCAGCCATGACGTAATGTATGTCGATTGGGTTATGTTGGAACGGGACCAGCAGCCATGAGGTAATGTATGTCAGATTGGGTTATGTTGGAACGGGACCAGCAGCACATGTTTTAATGTATGTCAGATTGGGTTATGTTGGAACAGGACCAGCAGCCATGAGGTAATGTATGTCAGATTGGGTTATGTTGGAACAGGACCAGCAGCCATGACGTAATGTATGTCAGATTGGGTTATGTTGGAACAGGACCAGCAGCCATGAGTTAATGTATGTCAGATTGGGTTATGTTGGAACAGGACCAGCAGCCATGTTTTAATGTATGTCAGATTGGGTTATGTTGGAACAGGACCAGCAGCCATGAGGTAATGTATGTCAGATTGGGTTATGTTGGAACAGGACCAGCAGCCATGAGTTAATGTATGTCAGATTGGGTTATGTTGGAACAGGACCAGCAGCCATGAGGGTAATGTATGTCAGATTGGGTTATGTTGGAACAGGACCAGCAGCCATGAGTTAATGTATGTCAGATTGGGTTATGTTGGAACGGGACCAGCAGCCATGAGGTAATGTATGTCAGATTGGGTTATGTTGGAACGGGACCAGCAGCCATGAGGTAATGTATGTCAGATTATTCGACTTCACACTGACGTTAAATACGTAGATGTTTGTCTGACGTTGTACTGAGGTTATATTGACATTAAGATTGACGTTGAATAGACGTTGGTTAGCAGACTTAGGTTGGGCTGATGTTGGGATAAGGTTGCAAAATTCCATTAGTTTTCCCCCAAAATTCCCAGGATTTCCAGAAATCCAGAATAAGCATGAAAAAATGGAACCCCTCCAAACAGGATTTCGAAATGCTACCAGAATGTTGCAACCCTATGTTGGGCTAATGTTGACCTGAGGTTGTGGTGAGGTTGTGGTGAGGTTGTGGTGATGTTGTGGTGAGGTTGTGGTGATGTTGTGGTGAGGTTGTGGTGAGGTTGTGGTGAGGTTGTGGTGATGTTGTTGTGAGGTTGTGGTGATGTTGTGGTGATGTTGTGGTGATGTTGTGGTGATGTTGTGGTGTTGTTGTGGTGAGGTTGTGGTGATGTTGTGGTTGTGTTTGTGTGTTGCAGCTCGGAAGCAGGAAATTATCAAAGTCACAGAGCTGCTGATCGAATCCATCAACAACGGAGACTTTGAGGCCTACGCGTGAGTCCTGCTGTGTGTGTGTTTAGGGCGAGGACATGTGTGTGTGTGTGTGTGTGTGTTTGTGTTTTGGGCTAGGAGATTTGTGTGCGCTTAGGGCTAGGAGATGTGTGTGTGTGTGTGTGTGTGTGTTTAGGGCTAGGAGATGTGTGTGCTTAGGCTAGGAGATGTGTGTGTGTGTGTGTGTGTTGGGGTGTGTGTGTGTGTGTGTTTAGGGCTAGGAGATGTGTGTGTGTTTAGGGCTAGGAGATGTGTGTGTGTGTGTGTGTGCTTAGGGCTAGGATATGTGTGTGTGTGTTTAGGGCTAGGAGATGTTGTGTGTGTGTGTGTGTGTGTGTGTGTGTGTGTGTGTGTGTGTGTGTGTGCGTGCTTAGGGCTAGAGATGTGTCTGTGTGTGTGTGTGTGTGTGTGTGTGTGTGTGTGTGTGTTTAGGGCTAGGAGATGTGTGTGTGTGTTTAGGGCTAGGAGATGTGTGTGTGTGTGTGTGTGTGTGTGTGTGTGTGTGTGTGTGTGTGTGCGTGCTTAGGGCTAGGAGATGTGTCTGTGTGTGTGTGTGTGTGTGTGTGTGTGTGTGTGTGTGTGTGTTTAGGGCTAGGAGATGTGTGTGTCTGTGTGTGTGTCTGTGTGTGTGTGTGTGTGTGTGTGTGTGTGTGTGTGTGTGTGTGTGTGTGTGTGTGTGTGTGTTTAGGGCTAGGAGAGAAGTGTGTGTGTGTGTGTATTTAGTAGGAGATGTGTGTGTGTGTGTATTTAGTAGGAGATGTGTCTCTGTGTGTGTGTGTGTGTGTGTGTGTGTGTTACTCTGGTTCTTTGGGCTTGTTGTTCCACCACACTGCAGCTGGGAATAGGGTGCCATTCTCTGGTCTAAAGTAGTGCACTATATAGGGAATAGGGTGCCATTCTCTGGTCTAAAGTAGTGCACTATATAGGGAATAGGGTGCCATTCTCTGGTATACATAGTGCACTATATAGGGAATAGGGTGCCATTCTCTGGTCTAAAGTAGTGCACTATATAGGGAACAGGGTGCCATTCTCTGGTCTAAAGTAGTGCACTATATAGGGAACAGGGTGCCATTCTCTGGTCTAAAGTAGTGCACTATATAGGGAATAGGGTGCCATTCTCTGGTCTAAAGTAGTGCACTATATAGGGAATAGGGTGCCATTCTCTGGTCTAAAGTAGTGCACTATATATGGAATAGGGTGCCATTCTCTGGTCTAAAGTAGTGCACTATATAGGGAATAGGGTGCCATTCTCTGGTATACATAGTGCACTATATAGGGAATAGGGTGCCATTCTCTGGTCTAAAGTAGTGCACTATATAGGGAATAGGGTGCCATTCTCTGGTCTAAAGTAGTGCACTATATAGGGAATAAGGTGCCATTCTCTGGTCTAAAGTAGTGCACTATAGGGAACAGGGTGCCATTCTCTGGTCTAAAGTAGTGCACTATAGGGAACAGGGTGCCATTCTCTGGTCTAAAGTAGTGCACTATATAGGGAACAGGGTGCCATTCTCTGGTCTAAAGTAAGTCACTATATAGGGAATAGGGTGCCATTCTCTGGTCTAAAGTAGTGCACTATATAGGGAATAGGGTGCCATTATCTGGTATAAATAGTGCACTATATAGGGAATAGGGTGCCATTCTCTGGTCTGAAGTAGTGCACTATATAGGGAACAGGGTGCCATTCTCTGGTCTAAAGTAGTGCACTATATAGGGAATAGGGTGCCATTCTCTGGTCTAAAGTAGTGCACTATAGGGAATAGGGTGCCATTCTCTGGTCTAAAGTAGTGCACATATAGGGAATAGGTGCCATTCTCTGGTCTAAAGTAGTGCACTGTATAGGGAACAGGGTGCCATTCTCTGGTCTAAAGTAGTGCACTATATAGGGAATAGGGTGCCATTCTCTGGTCTAAAGTAGTGCACTATATAGGGAATAGGGTACCATTCTCTGGTCTAAAGTAGTGCACTATAGTAGGGAATAGGGTGCCATTTAGCACAGCAGCCTGTGTTTGTTTCCAACAGGAAGATCTGTGATCCGGGTCTGATCGTCGTTTGAACCAGAAGCTCTGGGAACCTGGTGGAGGGACATGACTTCCATCGCTTCTACTTCCACAACGGTAACACATTCATCAGTAGAGTCATTGATAACTTACAGTTATTGATTAGAGATATTGATCAGCTATTGATTGGTAGAGCTATCGATCAGCTATTGGTAAGTAGAGGTATTGATCAGCTATTGGTTAGTAGAGGTATTGATCAACTATTGATTAGTAGAGGTATTGATCAGCTATTGGTTAGTAGAGGTATTGATCAACTATTGATTGGTAGAGCTACCGATCAGCTATTGGTAAGTAGAGGTATTGATCAGCTATTGGTTAGTAGAGGTATTGATCAACTATTGATTAGTAGAGGTATTGATTAGTAGAAGTATTGATCATTATTGATTAGTAGATATTGATCAGCTATTGGTTAGTAGAGGTATTGATCAACTATTGATTAGTAGAGGTATTGATTAGTATAATTTATGACCGGGTATTGTTTAGTAGTTATTGATTAGCTATTGATTAATAATTCTGTCTGTTAGTGTCTGTTACTGAGAACTACAACTCCCACTAGCTAACTAAGACCTGTCTCTCTCTCCTCCCTCCTACCACTAGCTAACTAAGACCTGTCTCTCTCTCCTCCCTCCTACCACTAGCTAACTAAGACCTGTCTCTCTCTCTCCTCCTCCCTCCTACCACTAGCTAACTAAGACCTGTCTCTCTCTCTCTCTCCCTCCTACCACTAGCTAACTAAGACCTGTCTCTCTCTCTCCTCCCTCCTACCACTAGCTAACTAAGACCTGTTCTCTCTCTCTCTCTCTCCTCCCTCCTACCACTAGCTAACTAAGACCTGTCTCTCTCTCTCTCCTCCCTCCTACCACTAGCTAACTAAGACCTGTCTCTCTCTCTCTCTCCTCCCTCCTACCACTAGCTAACTAAGACCTGTCTCTCTCTCTCTCTCTCTCCTCCCTCCTACCACTAGCTAACTAAGACCTGTCTCTCTCTCCTCCCTCCTACCACTAGCTAACTAAGACCTGTCTCTCTCTCTCTCCTCCTCCCTCCTACCACTAGCTAACTAAGACCTGTCTCTCTCTCTCTCTCTCTCTCCTCCCTCCTACCACTAGCTAACTAAGACCTGTCTCTCTCTCCTCCCTCCTACCACTAGCCTAACTAAGACCTGTCTCTCTCTCTCTCCTCCTCCCTCCTACCACTAGCTAACTAAGACCTGTCTCTCTCTCTCTCGCTCTCTCTCTCTCTCCTCCCTCCTCCCACTAGCTAACTAAGACCTGTCTCTCTCTCTCTCCTCCTCCCTCCTACCACTACAACTACCACTAGCTAACTAAGACCTGTCTCTCTCTCTCTCCTCCCTCCTACCACTAGCTAACTAAGACCTGTCTCTCTCTCTCTCCTCCTCCCTCCTACCACTAGCTAACTAAGACCTGTCTCTCTCTCTCCCCTCCCTCCTACCACTAGCTAACTAAGACCTGTCTCTCTCTCTCCCCTCCCTCCTACCACTAGCTAACTAAGACCTGTCTCTCTCTCTCTCCTCCCTCCTACCACTAGCTAACTAAGACCTGTCTCTCTCTCTCTCCTCCCTACTACCACTAGCTAACTAAGACCTGTCTCTCTCTCTCTCTCCTCCCTCCTACCACTAGCTAACTAAGACCTGTCTCTCTCTCTCCTCCCTCCTCTCTTTCCAGCCCTGTCTAAAGGTAACAAGCCAGTGCACACCATCCTCCTCAACCCTCACGTCCATCTGATTGGTAAGAAATCAGCGATTTCTAATGATTATAATAATAATACTTATAATATCTGTCATTTAGCAGACGCTTTTTATCCAAAGTGACTTACAGTCATGTGTGCATACATATTCCATATGGGTGGTCCCGGAATTGAACCCACTATCATGGTGTTGCAAGCACCACGCTTTACCAACTGAACATTATGTTGATTTTTTTTTGCTATGTTATGTGTTATGTAATATTGTTTATGGTTGGTATTCAAATCTACACTGTATGTACATATCAATTCAGAAAGTAAAGCAAATTCAAATTACCATTCCAAATTGTCCTGAAGCATTGAAAATAATATTTGAAATGGAATTTCAGTGTACTTACATTTTTTTGACATTTTAGTCAATTAGCAGACGCTTTTATCCAGAGCGACTTACAGGAGCAATTAGGGTTAAGTGCCTTGCTCAAGGGCACAGACAGATTTTTCACCTAGTCGGCTCAGGGATTAGAACCAGCGACCTTTCGGTTACTGGCACAACGCTCTTAACCACTAAGCTACCTGCTACTTCCTGAATTGAAACCGGATGGATCCCAACCCTGGTACTTATATACATTGTGTTTTATGATGTTTGACTTGAAGCAAGGGAAAAGTTAAGTAATAAAAAAGGTATATCCTAGGTGAGAACGCTGCATGCATCGGCCTACATCCGTCTGAGCCAGTACTTGGACGGGCGGGGGGATGCCTCGCACCATGCAGTCGGAGGAGACCCGTCTGGTGTCGCAGAGAGGGAAAGTGGCAGAACATTCACTTCTCACCGCTCCGGCTCGCCCAGCGTACCATCCCAGTAAGAAACATCTATTAATCAACTAATCAATATCAGAACATTCACCTCCACCGCTCTGGCTCGGTTCAGCGTATACCATCCCAGTAAGAAACATCTATTAATCAACTAATCAATATCAGAACATTCACCTCCACCGCTCTGGCTCGCCCAGCGTACCATCCCAGTAAGAAACATCTATTAATCAACTAATCAATATCAGAACATTCACCTCCACCGCTCTGGCTCGCCCCAGCGTACCATCCCAGTAAGAAACATCTATTAATCAACTAATCAATATCAGAACATTCACTTCACCGCTCGGCTCGCTCAGCGTACCATCCCAGTAAGAAACATCTATTAATCAACTAATCAATATCAGAACATTCACTTCCACCGCTCTGGCTCGCCCAGCGGACCATCCCAGTAAGAAACATCTATTAATCAACTAATCAATATCAGAACATTCACCTCCACCGCTCCGGCTCGCCCAGCGTACCATCCCAGTAAGAAACATCTATTAATCAACTAATCAATATCAGAACATTCACTTCCACCGCTCCGGCTCGCCCAGCGTACCATCCCAGTAAGAAACATCTATTAATCAACTAATCAATATCAGAACATTCACTTCCACCGCTCTGGCTCGCCCAGCGTACCATCCCAGTAAGAAACATCTATTAATCAACTAATCAATATCAGAACATTCACTTCCACCGCTCCGGCTCGCCCAGCGTACCATCCCAGTAAGAAACATCTATTAATCAACTAATCAATATCAGAACATTCACCTCCACCGCTCTGGCTCGCCCAGCGTACCATCCGTAAGAACATCTATTAATCAACTAATCAATATCAGAACATTCACTTCCACCGCTCCGGCTCGCCCAGCGTACCATCCCAGTAAGAAACATCTATTAATCAACTAATCAATATCAGAACATTCACTTCCACCGATCTGGCTCGCTCAGCGTACCATCCCAGTAAGAAACATCTATTAATCAACTAATCAATATCAGAACATTCACTTTCACCGCTCTGGCTCGCCCAGCGTACCATCCCAGTAAGAACATCTATTAATCAACTAATCAATATCAGAACATTCACTTCCACCGCTCTGGCTCGCCAGCGTACCATCCCAGTAAGAAACATCTATTAATCAACTAATTAATGTATTAATCAGTTATAGTGATTATAATACACCAATTTCAGAACATTCACTTCCAACACTCTGTAGTGTCAGTGTAGACTACCTTCCCAGTCTGTAGTGTCCAGTGTAGACTACCTTCCCAGTCTGTAGTGTCCAGTGTAGACTACCTTCCCAGTCTGTAGTGTCCAGTGTAGACTACCTTCCCAGTCTGTAGTGTCCAGTGTAGACTACCTTCCCAGTCTGTAGTGTCCAGTGTAGACTACCTTCCCAGTCTGTAGTGTCCAGTGTAGACTACCTTCCCAGTCTATAGTGTCCAGTGTAGACTACCTTCCCAGTCTGTAGTGTCCAGTGTAGACTACCTTCCCAGTCTGTAGTGTCCAGTGTAGGCTACCTTCCCAGTCTGTAGTGTCCAGTGTAGACTACCTTCCCAGTCTGTAGTGTCCAGTGTAGACTACCTTCCCAGTCTGTAGTGTCCAGTGTAGACTACCTTCCCAGTCTGTAGTGTCCAGTGTAGACTACCTTCCCAGTCTGTAGTGTCCAGTGTAGACTACCTTCCCAGTCTGTAGTGTCCAGTGTAGACTACCTTCCCAGTCTGTAGTGTCCAGTGTAGGCTACCTTCCCAGTCTGTAGTGTCCAGTGTAGACTACCTTCCCAGTCTGTAGTGTCCAGTGTAGACTACCTTCCCAGTCTGTAGTGTCCAGTGTAGACTACCTTCCCAGTCTGTAGTGTCCAGTGTAGACTACCTTCCCAGTCTGTAGTGTGTCCAGTGTAGACTACCTTCCCAGTCTGTAGTGTCCAGTGTAGACTACCTTCCCAGTCTGTAGTGTCCAGTGTAGACTACCTTCCCAGTCTGTAGTGTCCAGTGTAGACTACCTTCCCAGTCTGTAATGTCCAGTGTGGACTACCTTCCCAGTCTGTAGTGTCCAGTGTAGACTACCTTCCCAGTCTGTAGTGTCCAGTGTAGACTACCTTCCCAGTCTGTAGTGTCCAGTGTAGGCTACCTTCCCAGTCTGTAGTGTCCAGTGTAGACTACCTTCCCAGTCTGTAGTGTCCAGTGTAGACTACCTTCCCAGTCTGTAGTGTCCAGTGTAGACTACCTTCCCAGTCTGTAGTGTCCAGTGTAGACTACCTTCCCAGTCTGTAGTGTCCAGTGTAGACTACCTTCCCAGTCTGTAGTGTCCAGTGTAGACTACCTTCCCAGTCTGTAGTGTCCAGTGTAGACTACCTTCCCAGTCTGTAGTGTCCAGTGTAGACTACCTTCCCAGTCTGTAGTGTCCAGTGTAGACTACCTTCCCAGTCTGTAGTGCCCAGTGTAGACTACCTTCCCAGTCTGTAGTGCCCAGTGTAGACTACCTTCCCAGTCTGTAGTGTCCAGTGTAGACTACCTTCCCAGTCTGTAATGTCCAGTGTAGACTACCTTCCCAGTCTGTAGTGTCCAGTGTAGACTACCTTCCCAGTCTGTAGTGTCCAGTGTAGACTACCTTCCCAGTCTGTAGTGTCCAGTGTAGACTACCTTCCCAGTCTGTAGTGTCCAGTGTAGACTACCTTCCCAGTCTGTAGTGTCCAGTGTAGACTACCTTCCCAGTCTGTAGTGTCCAGTGTAGACTACCTTCCCAGTCTGTAGTGTCCAGTGTAGACTACCTTCCCAGTTTGTAGTGTCCAGTGTAGACTACCTTCCCAGTCTGTAGTGTCCAGTGTAGACTACCTTCCCAGTCTGTAGTGTCCAGTGTAGACTACCTTCCCAGTCTGTAGTGTCCAGTGTAGACTACCTTTCCAGTCTGTAGTGTCCAGTGTAGACTACCTTCCCAGTCTGTAGTGTCCAGTGTAGACTACCTTCCCAGTCTGTAGTGTCCAGTGTAGACTACCTTCCCAGTCTGTAGTGCCCAGTGTAGACTACCTTCCCAGTCTGTAGTGTCCAGTGTAGACTACCTTCCCAGTCTGTAGTGTCCAGTGTAGACTACCTTCCCAGTCTGTAGTGTCCAGTGTAGACTACCTTCCCAGTCTGTAGTGTCCAGTGTAGACTACCTTCCCAGTCTGTAGTGTCCAGTGTAGACTACCTTCCCAGTCTGTAGTGTCCAGTGTAGACGGAAATACCTTCCCAGTCTGTAGTGTCCAGTGTAGACTACCTTCCCAGTCTGTAGTGTCCAGTGTAGACTACCTTCCCAGTCTGTAGTGTCCAGTGTAGACTACCTTCCCAGTCTGTAGTGTCCAGTGTAGACTACCTTCCCAGTCTGTAGTGCCCAGTGTAGACTACCTTCCCAGTCTGTAGTGCCCAGTGTAGACTACCTTCCCAGTCTGTAGTGTCCAGTGTAGACTACCTTCCCAGTCTGTAGTGTCCAGTGTAGACTACCTTCCCAGTCTGTAGTGTCCAGTGTAGACTACCTTCCCAGTCTGTAGTGTCCAGTGTAGACTACCTTCCCAGTCTGTAGTGTCCAGTGTAGACTTCCTTCCCAGAAAATGGTTTAGTAGTGCAATAACTCATCTCCACCACAGGAGGGCGCCACGTACACGCTTACCATGCTACTGTAATGTGTAGTGCAGTGTTTCCCAATCCTGGTCCTGGGGGACTCCCAACGGGTGCACATTTTTATTGTTTTTGCCCAAGCATTAACACACTTGTATATGTTTCTGGGTTGAATCTCATTTTACTTTCCCGTGTGTGTGTGTGTGTGTGTGTGTGTGTGTGTGTGTGTGTGTGTCTGTGTGTGTATTTTACAGTTAATGGAATATCAAGCTTCAGTCTAAACTCCAAGACAGGCACCAATCAACTAGCCAACCCCCTGGTCGCCATTTAACCTCTAACCCCGGACCGCTCTGTATGGACATGACATCACACAGGACAAGGATATCAACCCTTAAAGGTCGTCAGTCATCCTAACCACCTAGTCAGCGTCTCCAATGGCACCCTATTCTATATAGGGCCTAGGGACCTGGTCAGAAGTAGTGCACTATATAGGGAATAGGGTTCCAGGTCTAAAGTAGTGCACTATATAGGGAATAGGGTCCCAGGTCTAAAGTAGTGCACTATATAGGGAATAGGGTTCCAGGTCTAAAGTAGTGTACTATATAGGGAATAGGGTTCCAGGTCTAAAGTAGTGCACTATATAGGGAATAGGGTTCCAGGTCTAAAGTAGTGCACTATATAGGGAATAGGGTTCTAGGTCTAAAGTAGTGTACTATATAGGGAATAGGGTTCCAGGTCTAAAGTAGTGCACTATATAGGGAATAGGGTTCCAGGTCTAAAGTAGTGCACTATATAGGGAATAGGGTTCTAGGTCTCAAGTAGTGCACTATATGGGAATAGGGTTCCAGGTCTAAAGTAGTGCACTATATAGGGAATAGGGTTCCAGGTCTAAAGTAGTGCACTATATAGGGAATAGGGTTCCATTTGGGAGGCCTGCAGCACACCGTGGCCGTTATCACTGGAGCATATTACTGACGTTTGGTTATCTGGTTTTTAAACTGTTTTGGTGCATTTTAAATGTATAGAGATGTTTAAAAAAAATCTACTAACTGTCCCTCCTCCCCTTTGAACTTGTATTTGTACGTGTGTTTACGTGTTGCAATACGAAACGTTTAAAGATCAGAATGTTAAAATCGAGCTTGCTTTTGTTCTGGTGAAATGTAATAATGTTATATCTTGTGATTGTTGATAAAAAATAAAATAAAAAAAACATTAAACTGCTATTCTTGCCATATCAGAGGACTTAAGAAATTACGTCAAATACTGTATGTAAGTTTATCTTTGCATTGAGCTAGTTGCTAATGTTTGGTTGAGCTAGGTGCTAATGTTTGGTTGAGCTAGTTACTAATGTTTGGTTGAGCTAGGTGCTAATGTTTGGTTGAGCTAGTTACTAATGTTTGGTTGAGCTAGTTGCTAATGTTTGGTTGAGCTAGTTGCTAATGTTTGGTTGAGCTAGTTGCTAATGTTTGGTTGAGCTAGCTGCTAATGTTTGGTTGAGCTAGTTGCTAATGTTTGGTTGAGCTAGGTGCTAATGTTTGGTTGAGCTAGTTACTAATGTTTGGTTGAGCTAGTTGCTAATGTTTGGTTGAGCTAGTTGCTAATGTTTGGTTGAGCTAGTTGTTAATGTTTGGTTGAGCTAGTTGCTAATGTTTGGTTGAGCTAGTTGCTAATGTTTGGTTGAGCTAGTTGCTAATGTTTGGTTGAGCTAGTTGTTAATGTTTGGTTGAGCTAGTTGCTAATGTTTGGTTGAGCTAGTTGCTAATGTTTGGTTGAGCTAGTTGCTAATGTTTGGTTGAGCTAGTTGCTAATGTTTGGTTGAGCTAGTTGCTAATGTTTGGTTGAGCTAGTTGCTAATGTTTGGTTGAGCTAGTTGCTAATGTTTGGTTGAGCTAGTTGCTAATGTTTGGTTGAGCTAGTTGCTAATGTTTGGTTGAGCTAGTTGCTAATGTTTGGTTGAGCTAGTTGTTAATGTTTGGTTGAGCTAGTTGCTAATGTTTGGTTGAGCTAGTTGTTAATGTTTGGTTAAGCTAGTTGCTAATGTTTGGTTGAACTAGTTGTTAATGTTTGGTTGAGCTAGGTGCTAATGTTTGGTTGAGCTAGTTGCTAATGTTTGGTTGAGCTAGTTGCTAATGTTTGATTGAGCTAGTTGCTAATGTTTGGTTGAGCTAGTTGCTAATGTTTGGTTGAGCTAGTTGCTAATGTTTGGTTGAGCTAGTTGCTAATGTTTGGTTGAGCTAGTTGCTAATGTTTGAGGAATTGGGTTTGTGCAATATGTACTCCTTATTTAACTCAAAAGGATTGCAAAATTCCGGTAACATTTTCACAATTCCCAGGTTTCCAGAAATCCCGGTTGGAAGACTCCCAGAATCAGGAGGGAACAAGCAGGAAATCCGGAACTCTCCAACCAGGATTTCTGGAAGAACCTGCACATTTTGGGGAAAGCTAACAGTATTTTGCAAACCCCCGAATGATCTGTAAAGAGACGCTCAGCAGCAGCTAAAAGGAAGTGTCCTCCGTCCCAAATAGTATTCTAGTGCACTACTTTAGACCAGGCTCTTCTGAGAAGAACAGCGATGGCGGATGGGTTCTCCCTGTAGACGGCAGAGATATCCAACCCTACACAGGGCCCTGGTCTAAAGTAGTGCACTATCAAAGGAATAGGATGCTATTTGGGATACACAGTGAGTGTGATATGTTTGTTTGCCTTCATATCATTGAATAAGAACTAACCGAATGCGGCATTACGTCATTATGAGAAATAAAGACCACAGTGGAAGGAATGCATTGGGGGCGGGGATATCGGGAGTACGATTATAGAATAATAATAATAATAATAATAATAATGAGAATATCTTGTTTATATTTGTGAATCACTGAGATGTTTGTTGATAATGATATTGAACATCGGTCCTGTCTGTTCCTTCCTGTTCTCTTCAACCAGTCCTCCTGTCTGTTCCTTCCTGTTCTCTTCAACCAGTTCTCCTGTCTGTTCCTTCCTGTTCTCTTCAACCAGTCCTCTTGTCTGTTCCTTCCTGTTCTCTTCAACCAGTCCTCATGTCTGTTCCTTCCTGTTCTCTTCAACCAGTCCTCCTGTCTGTTCCTTCCTGTTCTCTTCAACCAGTCCTCCTGTCTGTTCCTTCCTGTTCTCTTCAACCAGTCCTCCTGTCTGTTCCTTCCTGTTCTCTTCAACCAGTCCCCTCCTGTCTGTTCCTTCCTGTTCTCTTCAACCAGTCCTCCTGTCTGTTCCTTCCTGTTCTCTTCAACCAGTCCTCCTGTCTGTTCCTTCCTGTTCTCTTCAACCAGTCCTCCTGTCTGTTCCTTCCTGTTCTCTTCAACCAGTCCTCCTGTCTGTTCCTTCCTGTTCTCTTCAACCAGTCCTCCTGTCTGTTCCTTCCTGTTCTCTTCAACTAGTTTCATTAGCCCTGTTTATACTTGTTTCTAACATGTGTCCACATTCTGACTGTGCCCACATGTTCAGACATGCAGGTTTACACCTGGTATTAAAATGTGTCTCCTATCCATCCTCTGTGCCCACTTTGTGTCCAGATGTCCTGGTCCCTCCCTGTATGCAAATCATTTGACAGATATTCTTTCAAAATAACATTTTATTTATTCATTTTAGACAATTAAGATGCATTGTGATCAGATCTTCCTGCCCACCTCTGGAGGTAGTCAGGCGGGCATTGGGATCAGATAGCTGTAAGTGTAGACAGATGTGGACAGAGAAAATCATCATTACTCTAAAATCATTGACAGGTGGCACCATTGACTTATGGCATCAATATCTGTCTTAAAATAAAGAAATACATATTATTTTGAAAGAATATCTTCTGCTGTACCCAACACACACTGACACACAGTTGGAGAGGCTGAAGAAGCGATCTATCAGTGATCACTAGGAGGAAGGAAGGATCTGTCAGTGATCACTAGGAGGAAGGAAGGATCTGTCAGTGATCACTAGGAGGAAGGAAGGATCTGTCAGTGATCACTAGACTGCAGACAGGAGGAAGGAAGGATCTGTCAGTGATCACTAGACTACAGACAGGAGGAAGGAAGGATCTGTCAGTGATCACTAGACTGCAGACAGGAGGAAGGAAGGATCTGTCAGTGATCACTAGGCTCCATAGACTTGCTGGAAAGGTGGCATCCTATAACGGTGCCAGGTTGAAAGCGACACTGAGCTCTTCAGTAAGGCCATTCTACTGCCAATGTTTGTCTATGGAGATCGCATGGCTGTGGGCTCGATTTTATAGACCTGTCAGCAACCGGTGTGGCTGAAATAGCCGAATCCACTCATTGGAAGGGGTCTCCACATACACTTTACTGTAGTGTAGGTGACCCCTTTCACCTTGAGAAACACAATGAGGTGTGCAGCGTTTGTAGGATCCAAGTAATGGCCTGCGTCCTATCACACCATCTACAGAGATAGCTGCACACATGGAGGTGTTTCCCCCCCGAGACGTTGTCCAGGCACTTGGACGGTCGCCCGTTGGCCGATGAGGTTCCGCCCACGGCGCTGAGTTCTGGCCAGGTTGAAGCGCGCTTCATCAACGGAGATATATACCTGCGATGGTTCACAGCAGCATCGAGCTCCATCACCCTCTAAAAAATATATTTATTATTTCTACAGTACAGTTCCAGTATAATATTGTGAAGTAGCTGTGATTTAATAGCAACAGTAATACAGTATATAGTGCTGCACCTGAACATACTCGCCCAGCAGTTGTTTCACCCGGTCGTCGTTTCTCTTCAAAAGGCACCAGGTAAATGTGTTCCATAGATACCTGGTGTCTCTTCAAAAGGCACCAGGTAAATGTGTTCCATAGATACCTGGTGTCTCTTCAAAAGGCACCAGGTAAATGTGTTCCATAGATACCTGGTGTCTCTTCAAAAGGCACCAGGTCAATGTGTTCCATAGATACCTGGTGTCTCTTCAAAAGGCAGGTGATTGTTGGTAGACTGATGGATGCTACATTGGTAAAGATGTCATCATTCTCCTCAATGGCCTGCTTTATTTCAGACAGCCGTATGTCATTCCTGGCCCTCACCATTTCCACCACTGTCCGCTCCTGCTGGTCGGTCAGCACACGGCCACCACCACGGGGTCTTCTGTCAATTCTGAGGGTAGAACAGAGTATACTGTCAATAGATCATACTGTAAGAATACTGTAAAAATGTTTTGTGAATTTACATGCATTACAATATGTAATTTACTGTAAATGTAATGATAAAACATGCCTGCATATCCTGCAGACTTACCGGTTCTCTTGGCAAAATGTTCTCATGATCGAATTGACAGTTGGATCTTTTCAGATTGGGGTGAACTAATCTGTCAGCCTCTGCCATGGTAAGGCCTCTGTTTACCACATGGTCAATGATGATGGACCGGACTTCATTAGACACTACAGTTCCCTGCCCGTCTGCCTCCCTCTCTCTGATGTCCACCTCTTTGACGGGGCCAATGCCCACCTCTGATATCTTTGATGGGGCCCATGCCCATCTCTCTGATATCTTTGATGGGGCCAATGCCCACCTCTCGGATATCTTTGATGGGGCCCATGCCCACCTCTCTGATATCTTTGATGGGGCCAATGCCCACCTCTCGGATATCTTTGATGGGGCCAATGCCCACCTCTCTGATATCTTTGATGGGGCCAATGCCCACCTCTCTGATATCTTTGATGGGGCCAATGCCCACCTCTCTGATATCTTTGATGGGGCCAATGCCCACCTCTCTGATATCTTTGATGGGGCCAATGCCCACCTCTCTGATATTCTTTGATGGGGCCAATGCCCACCTCTCTGATATCTTTGATGGGGCCAATGCCCACCTCTCTGATATCTTTGATGGGGCCAATGCCCACCTCTCTGATATCTTTGATGGGGCCAATGCCCACCTCTGATATCTTTGATGGGGCCAATGCCCACCTCTCTGATATCTTTGATGGGCCCAATGCCCACCTCTCTGAAGGAGCCCTTGTTCACGAGCTCTTTCATTTAAATTGGAATACGTTTTGAATCCGGCGTCGTTTTGTTTAGCAGTTCATAAACCATGTGCCATGGAATCGGTACATCGAACTAGTTTGCAATCTATATGGCAAAGCTGTCAATTTTTTGGTCATTAAACTGGTATACTTTTTTATTTATCACAATTTTCTTTAACTAATTTTAGTCTTTAACGCGGCCAACAGATAAGTTCCCTACTTTCTCCCCCTTCCACTGGACTCTTCTATTTTGCAGTAATGCTGCAATCAGTTGGTTGTAATTTTGGGTAGAGCAGACATTTCCATATGTTTCTGTTAGCTGCATGTGTGACATAACTCCACCAGTCATATTTATAATATCATTTACAAAGATTATACCATCTTTAAACATTCTTTCCAAAAATAATGTTTTTGTTTTTATCAATTAGTAATATTTGAGTTGAACCATCATATTTGTTGTAATATTGGTTCTGTCGTTTCTGATGGATTAAACTGAAATTGCAACCAACTTTCTATGGCCTGTTTTTTAAAAATAGCAATATTTTGGAGATTATTTCCTTTTCAAATAACTGAAAGTGAGAGGTTGTAATCTGAATAAAAGGAAAAAAGCCATTCTAGAACACGGGGTGACACATTCTTACTAATCTGCTAGAGAACCAGTTCGGATTTAAATATAACTTTTGTATGACTGAAGCCTTTTAGTGAGAGGTCTAATGTTTTCATATTTAATCATTTCTGCCCTCCGAATTCATATTCATTATATAAATAGGCCCGTTTAATTTTGTCTGACTTGCCGTTCCAAATAAAATGGAATATTTTTGCTCATGTAATACAAAATACAAAAAAGTGGCTAGGTGTAGCCAATTGTGGTTCCCACTATGTGAAATCAATTAGCAATAATGAGTAGTCATTATGTATGGTTATCATGTAGCATACATGTAATTTAAATGTTTATACTTTACAAACACACATTTTGTTTCTGTAGTTTTCAAAATCCATAATATAGTAGACAAAATCTATAGGTTTACCAAAACGGTTAAGTGAATAACCATTAAGCGCAGTTGGATTAAGTGATGGTCAAATGTATTTAATGAAATGAGAAGAAAATCATATGAAAAGTGTTGTGAACATTGCATTGTGAAAGGTAATTACTTTATATGAAAGGTATTTCTAGATAAAACACTGATTAGGTTTGGTGAAAAAGTTTCTGTATGACTTTGTGTATTGTACTTAGTCAATTGAAAATGTGCTTAAAGTAAAAAAATATATATTTATAATACTTTTTGATGGTCTGTTTTGAGTTTCGTACTAAGAGTTGTGAAATTTAACCACATACTTGTGAAAATAGTACCAAAGCGATAGAAAAAAAACTGTAAAATTTGGGCTTTTTAGGACGTGGTTTTGACGATATTTCCTTTGTTTCAAATCATATTTAAATAAAGCTTTCTGGAATGGTGTAATGGAGCCTGGAGAAGTAGATATGTAATGAAACTCTAATTTCACAAAACATTTCCCAAACGACCTGCGAAGGAAAGGCCCCCGGTGTGAAAAGGTCTGTTTTCCGATAGTTTTTTATGGGGTTTCCTACATTTGTTGTGGGGGTTTCACTCTTAAATCACACTTCTTATTATTATTATTTTTTATAAAAAACGACCAGAATTGGATGATCTAAGTCCCACTGCTTAAACATAATCAGGAGACCGTTTTTTTTTAGGTCTGGGAAAAATCTAGAAAATATATTTTTGTGAGGGTTGTATTTGCCCTTTAATTAAATGGCACCTAGCAAGAGACGTTTTGGATAGCGGTGTTTCTGTTGGCTACAATGTAGGCTTACAGCGTGATGGCAGAGTTTGCTAAACAAATGCCCTCCCGATTGATACAAATCATCATATCATTCTGCCAGGTAGGCACACTTTGCAGTCAAGATTTAATTTAGAAGGTTTTTGGGGGAAAGCCTTTAGAAATGTTCATTCAAACAGTGCACAACCAGTTGGGAGCTGCAGGCAGTAGGTGGTGGTATGACCCGCTTACGCTTGTTTGCGCACCGCCATAATACCATTGAAGAAGAAGAAGAAGACGGCTGCGCTCTTGCTGACTGATATTATTCATCCTCCACATACAACACCCGTTCTGCCAGTCACATTCTGTTAAAGGTCCCCAAAACACACACATCCCTGGGTCGCTCCTCTTTTCAGTTCGCTGCAGCTAGCGACTGGAACGAGCTGCAAAAAACACTCAAACTGGACAGTTTTATCTCCATCTCTTCATTCAAAGACTCAGTCATGGACGCTCTTACTGTGAGTTGTGGCTGCGTCGCGTGATGTATTATTGTCTCTAGCTTCTTGCCCTTTGTGCTGTTGTCTGTGTCCAATAATGTTTGTACCATGTTGTGTTGCTACCGTGCTGTGTTGTCATGTTGTGTTGCTGCCCTGCTATGTTGTTGTCTTAGGTCTCTCTTTATGTAGTGTTGTGGTGTCTCTCTTTATGTAGTGTTGTGGTGTCTCTCTTTATGTAGTGTTGTGGTGTCTCTCTTTATGTAGTGTTGAAGGTGGTAAATGACCTTTTAATGGCGTCAGACCGAGGCTCTGCATCTGTCCTCGTGCTACTAGACCTTAGTGCTGCCTTTGACACCATCGATCACCACATTCTTTTGGAGAGACTGGAAACCCAAATTGGTCTACACGGACAAGTTCTGGCCTGGTTTAGATCCTACCTGTCGGAAAGATATCAGTTTGTCTCTGTGAATGGTCTGTCCTCCGACAAATCAACTGTACATTTCGGTGTTCCTCAAGGTTCCGTTTTAGGACCACTATTGTTTTCACTATATATTTTACCTCTTGGGGATGTTATTCGAAAACATAATGTTAACTTTCACTGCTATGCGGATGACACACAGCTGTACATTTCAATGAAGCATGGTGAAGCCCCAAAATTGCCCTCGCTAGAAGCCTGTGTTTCAGACATAAGGAAGTGGATGGCTGAAAACTTTTTACTTTTAAACTCCAGACAAAACAGAGATGCTTGTTCTAGGTCCCAAGAAACAAAGAGATCTTCTGTTAAATCTGACAATTCATCTTGATGGTTGTAAAGTCGTCTCAAATAAAACTGTGAAGGACCTAGGCGTTACTCTTGACCCTGATCTCTCTTTTGACGAACATATCAAGACTGTTTCAAGGACAGCTTTTTTCCATCTACGTAACATTGCAAAAATCAGAAATTTTCTGTCCAAAAATGATGCAGAAAAATTAATCCATGCATTTGTTACTTCTAGGTTAGACTACTGCAATGCTCTATTTTCCGGCTACCCGGATAAAGCACTAAATAAACTTCAGTTAGTGCTAAATACGGCTGCTAGAATCCTGACTAGAACCAAGAAATTTGATCATATTACTCCAGTGCTAGCTTCCCTACACTGGCTTCCTGTTAAGGCAAGGGCTGATTTCAAGGTTTTACTGTTAACCTATAAAGCGTTACATGGGCTTGCTCCTACATATCTTTCTGAGTTGGTCCTGCCGTACATACCAATACGTACGCTACGGTCACAAGACGCAGGCCTCCTAATTGTCCCTAGAATTTCTAAGCAAACAGCGGGAGGCAGGGCTTTCTCCTATAGATCTCCATTTTTATGGAACAGTCTGCCTACCCATGTGAGAGACGCAGACTCGGTCTCAACCTTTAAGTCTTTACTGAAGACTTATCTCTTCAGTAGGTCATATGATTGAGTGTAGTCTGGCCCAGGAGTGTGAAGGTGAACGGAAAGGCTGGAGCAACGAACAGCCCTTGCTGTCTCTGCCGGGCCGGTTCCCCTCTCCACTGGGGGTTCTCTGCCTCTAACCCTGTTGCAGGGGCTGAGTCACTGGCTTGCTGGTGCTCTTTCATGCCGTCCCTGGGAGGGGTGCGTCACTTGAGTGGGTTGAGTTACTGACGTGATCTTCCTGTCTGGGTTGGCGCCCCCTTGGTTTGTGCTGTGGTGGAGACCTCTGTGGGCTATACCGGCCTTGTCTCAGGATTGTAAGTTGGTGGTTGGGGATATCCCTCTAGTGGTGCGGGGGCTGTGCTTTGGGCGGAGTGGGTGGGGTTATATCCTTCCTGTTTGGCCCTGTCCGGGGTTTCTTCGGATGGGGCCACAGTGTCTCCGGACCGCTCCTGTCTCAGCCTCCAGTATTTATGCTGCAGTAGTTTGTGTGTCGGGGGGCTGGGGTTAGTTGGTTATACCTGGAGTACTTCTCCTGTCTTATCCAGTGTCCTGTGTGAATTTAAGTATGCTCTCTCTCTAATTCTCTCGTTCTCTCTTTCTCTCTGAGAACCTGAGCCCTAGGACCATACGTCAGGACTACCGGGCATGATGACACCTTGCTGTCCCCAGTCCGCCTGGCCTTGCTGCTATTCCAGTTTCAACTGTTCTGCCTGCGGCTACGAAACCCCTACCTGTCCCAGACCTGCTGTTTTCAACTCTTAATGATCGGCTATGAAAAGCCAACTGAGAGACCTGAGCCCTAGGACCATACGTCGGGACTACCGGCCGTGGTGACTCCCTTGCTGTCCCCAGTCCGCCTGGCCTTGCTGCTATTCCAGTTTAAACTGTTCTGCCTGCGGTTATGGAACCCCTACCTGTCCCAGACCTGCTGTTTTAAACTCTTAATGATCGGCTATGAAAAGCCAACTGAGATTTATTCCTGATTATTATTTGACCATGCTTGTCACTTATGAACATTTTTGAACATCTTGGCATGGTTCTGTTATAATTTCCACCCGGCACAGCCAGAAGAGGACTGGCCACCCCTCATAGCCTGGTTCCTCTCTAGGTTTCTTCCTAGGTTTTCGCCTTTCTAGGGAGTTTTTCCTAGCCACCGTGCTTCTACACCTGCATTACTAGCTGTTTGGGGTTTTAGGCTGGGTTTCTGTACAGCACTTCGAGATATTAGCTGATGTAAGAAGGGCTATATAAAATAAAATTGATTGATTGATTGATTGTGGTGTCTCTCTTTATGTAGTGTTGTGGTGTCTCTCTTTATGTAGTGTTGTGGTGTCTCTCTTTATGTAGTGATGTGGTGTCTCTCTTTATGTAGTGTTGTGGTGTCTCTCTTTATGTAGTGTTGTGGTGTCTCTCTTTATGTAGTGATGTGGTGTCTCTCTTGTCTTGATGTGTGTTTTATTTTTAATCCCAGTCCCTGCAGGAGGCCTTTTGGTAGGCTGTCATTGTAAATAAGAATTTGTTCTTAACAGACTTGCCTAGTTACATAAAGGTTAAATTAAACAAATACAAAATATATGTGTGCAGCGCGCATGTCAATATATTCCACGTGCTTTGCAATTGTGTAGGCTACTTTGTGCGTGGTTTCTTTATTGTACTATATAATTGATACGGCGGATACCTCCACTACACTACTAATACACATCAGTGGGGAAGTGAGTACATGGCCTACATACCCTCCACTACACCACTGAAGTTACCAGTGAAAGACTCCTTCAACGCTCACCTGGCCGCTGCTCACGTTCCTGGGACTAAACTGGAGTGTAGGTCTTTACTGAAGATTATTGTACTAACATACATGGTATTTCTAATGGTCATGCTGCCTAACCCTAACCGGTTCATTCATTCAATATCCGACACTCGGGCTTTGTCTCTGTTGTGCGTTTAACAGGTCGGGACTTGTCCTCTCGTAATCCATACAGAACCAGGGTTTATATACGTCATCGGAGTTACCAAATAAATTAAAAGTGAAAGTAAAAAAGCAACTTATGCAACTGCCATTTTAAGACGACTGCGTTATGAAGGTAACATTTTTGTTTTTTGAATTTAAGATAGCAAAAATCGTGGTTTATTACAGGTCTAGAGACCAATAGTTTTACATGACCGTAGGAGCATTATTATTTCGACAAGAGAACTCGGTGCAGGTTTATTTCTAAGGACGCGTTTTAAGGACGACGTAACGTTAGCACGGAAAGTTTGGGCTGCGGACTATATTGAATCAAGATAGTTTATGTCAAGTTGTGTATAGGCTATCAAATTCTTAAAGTTTAATACAGCCTATAACTCACAATAAAAACAGTAGGCATTTAACTAGTCTAAACGTTGGTAACTGCCCTTTATGTATGTGAAATAATGTCACGTTAGGCCTTTGGTATTCTTTAAGCATGTAGCCTACCGATTCCATATATGTTTTAGGCTGAATTAAGTTTAGGAGGCCATATCTGAACAACGTCGACAACAGCTTTTCCACAATAGGCAAACAATATATGCCTTTCTGTAAAATATGCTGAGCAACAGTAAAGTGCCTTGGACTTTCATCCACCGTCGTTTCTGAGAAGGAGAAGATGGAAATCCCCCGACAGCCTGGGGAGAGCGAATAAAATATGGAGGAAGACAAAATGGAGGAAGACAGGTAAATTACCTATCTGGGTTGTGTTAGTGTTTTCATAATGTCGGTGAAATGTGTCCATTTCATGTGCAGCTACCGGCTGTTCCAATAATTAATAAACAATTAATAAACAATTAAACCTGAATTTGGACCGGTGAGAAACTGTCGGTTTCGTTGCTAAACGTTTTGCTACAGTGTGTTGTAATGAATACTCCACAGGCAGCTACCGTTTTAGCACACCTGCTGGTGATTACGACAACACTGCCACGTTCAGTAGCCAAACGTTGCCTATAGAAATGCCACGAGTAGCCTAGAGTCGACGCTATTCCAAATGCTTATAGCGTATCTCTATATGAACGTTCCAAAACGTTGCATCTTGCTGAACGCCCCCCACTAATGTTTTTTTTATACACGGAAGTATAAGTGAAGGTATAATATATTTAGGGACGAGCTAACGGGAGGGACCTACCTGTATTGGACCAATAAAAACTCTCGTTTTCGTTGCAAAACCTTTTCTGTTGCTACTGTGTACACGACTGAATACACCCCTGATGCACTGCGAGCTCAGCGTGCGAGTGGATGAGTTCCGGCAAGCAAATTGCCTCAACGGTCGGGTCCTTTATTTTAGAAAAGTTAGTTAAGCTCGCCAACACATTAATTTAGTTCATAAAAGCTCATTTGTATGTATATATCTACCTGTTTTATGGGTTGTAGTAGGGTCAATATACTGCCAGACAGGTTGGTAATATGTTGAATGGCAATGGAAGAGTTGGTTAGATTATTCATTTATTACGTTTATTTGAACAGGGACAATGTACAACAAAAACCTATACTTATTTTCCACCATAATTTGCAAATAAATTCATAAAAAATCCTACAATGTGATTTTCTGGAATTTTTTTCCTCAATTTGTCTGTCATAGTTGACGTGTACCTATGATGAAAATTACAGGCCTCTCTCATCTTTTTAAGTGGGAGAACTTGCACAATTGGTGGCTCACTAAATACTTTTTTCCCCCACTGTATATCTACAGAAATAAGACAGATCCTGCTTCTGTTTCCTGTTTGAGTGTTTGTTTAATAGCCTACTGATTCCGTGAGCGGCAAGTCTCACGCAATGACATGTCAAGTAAACAATTTCACAAATTAGGCTGTTTAAAATCTTTGCTCGGCTGTAAAAAGGCTTGTTTATAATCTTTGCTAAAAAGTAAAAAGGCAAATTGTCAGAAATGATATTTATAATAATAATAACCTTTTTTTTTTTATTGATCTACATCTTGTTATTATTACTATTATTATTATTATTATTATTATGATCATCAGTTATAATTAGTAGTCTTAGTAGAGCAGCCTTGTATAACCACCATGGAGCTGTAGGCCTAAGAGCGCATCCTGTTTAGTCTTAATGCCGTAACATACTTAGGCCTGTATTTCAATAGTTATATAGGCTACTGTATCTATCAGTCAATCATTCATTCTTTCATGTCATCACACAGCATACGAGTCATTCATGATTTGAAATTAAATCAAGCATTTTTGTTTTAAAATAAAATTACAAAGCAATCCTTGAATAATTAGCGTAAACAATCAATAAACCGTTCCATTTTGGAAATTGCATTCACTAATGAATGCGACTGTTTTTAGTCTTTGCTGTAATAACAGATTTACAAAAAAATAAAAAGACTCTCTGCTATGTTTAACATTTATTTAGTGTTGTTTACGTTGTTCCAAACGGTCAGAAAAATTATATAGTAATCTAACAACACCTGTTTGGAACACATAATATGCAGCAGAGCTTCTCCTTACCTTCTGTTTCTTGATCTCCAGTATTTTCCACAATTAGTCACATTTATTCCACACATCTGACTTCCCCTTTACCTCCTGAGCAACCAGTAAACATTCCCCTTTACCTTCTGAGCAACCAGTAAACATTCCCCCGTTTTCGAGTTTATTTGTCACGTCCTCTGCATCCATTTTGCTGTCACATGTGTTACGGTGTTTGGAGTTTGTTTATAACCAATGTATTGATGTGATTATGATAGGCTATAGGTCAGGCCCTATATGTCAGGTACATGCGATGCGTACATGGCACGTAAAGAGAGCAAAGGGTTGAGGGAATGGGGATTTTCCTAAACAAATGAGGGATTTTGGTAACCAAACTTTAAAGTCAGAAATGGCTGTAATTATGTTGCAGCTTCAGCAACACGGACAGCGCGATAAACACTGTTGATGTTTTGTGGTGGTCGCTGCATTAGGGAGGAGAGAGAGACAACCGGTGCTAGTCACAGTCATTCGCTGTCATTCTTTTTTTAACACAGCGCAGCAACTCTGAGCAAAATGAAATAAATTGCGGCCGGACACCCTCTAGTCATTTGTGTGTCTTCATTATTTAATCAAACAGAGTGCTTAAAGCATCAGACAAGCTCAATGCATATAGTTGATTTGATGAAAATACATTTAATGTGTCTATATATTGAAAATTACACGTTTTAACATTTTAACCAATCAATTAGTCGAAAGAACCAATTACTTTCAGTCGACCAATTTTTTATTTTGTCGGGACAGCCTTAATTTTTCATCCATATCTGGTGAAACATTTATAGAAATTACAGCACTTTTTGTACATAGTCCCCCCCCAGTTTAGGGGACCAAAAGTATTGGGACAAATTCACTTACAGTGCCTTCAGAAAGTATTCATAACCCTTGACTTATTTCACATTTTATTATTACAGCCTGAATTCAAAATGGATTAAATAAAAAACAATTCTCACCCATCTACTTACAGTACCCCATCATATCAAAGTGAAAACATGTTTTTATATATTTTTCATATTTATTGAAATGAAATATATACAGTGAGGGGAAAAAAGTATTTTATCCCCTGCTGATTTTGTACGTTTGCCAACTGACAAAGAAATGATCAGTCTATAATTTTAATGGTAGGTTTATTTGAACAACAAAAAAATCCAGAAAAACGCATGTCAAAAATGTTATAAATTGATTAAAATTTTAATGAGGGAAATAAGTATTTGACCCCTCTGCAAAACATGACTTAGTACTTGGTGGCAAAATCCTTGTTGGCAATCACAGAGGTCAGACGTTTCTTGTAGTTGGCCACCAGGTTTGCACACATCTCAGGAGGGATTTTGTCCCACTCCTCTTTGCAGATCTTCTCCAAGTCCTTAAGGTTTCGAGCCTGACGTTTGGCAACTCGAACCTTCAGCTCCCTCCACAGATTTCCTATGGGATTAAGGTCTGGAGACTGGCTAGGCCACTCCAGGACCTTAATGTGCTTCTTGTTGAGCCACTCCTTTGTTGCCTTGGCCGTGTGTTTTGGGTCATTGTCATGCTGGAATACCCATCCACGACCCATTTTCAATGCCCTGGCTGAGGGAAGGGAGGTTCTCACCCAAGATTTGACGGTACATGGCCCCGTCCATCGTCCCCTTTGATGCAGTGAAGTTGTCCTGTCCCCTTAGCAGAAAAACACCCCCAAAGCATAATGTTTCCACCTCCATGTTTGACGGTGAGGATGGTGTTCTTGGGGTCATAGGCAGCATTCCTCCTCCTCCAAACACGGCGAAGTTGAGTTGATGCCAAAGAGCTCGATTTTGGTCTCATCTGACCACAAAACTTTCACCCAGTTCTCCTCTGAATCATTCAGATGTTCATTGGCAAACTTCAGACGGCCCTGTATATGTGGTTTCTTGAGCAGGGGACCTTGCGGGCGCTGCAGGATTTCAGTCCTTCACGGCGTAGTGTGTTACCAATTGTTTTCTTGGTGACTGTGGTCCCAGCTGCCTTGAGATCATTGACAAGATCCTCCCGTGTAGTTCTGGGCTGATTCCTCACCGTTCTCATGATCTTTGCAACTCCACGAGGTGAGATCTTGCATGGAGCCCCAGGCCGAGGGAGATTGACAGTTATTTTGTGTTTCTTCCATTTGTGAATAATCGCACCAACTGTTGTCACCTTCTCACCAAGCTGCTTGGCGATGGTCTTGTAGCCTATTCCGGCCTTGTGTAGGTCTACAATCTTGTCCCTGACATCTTGGCCATGGTGGAGAGTTTGGAATCTGATTGATTGATTGTTTCTGTGGACAGGTGTCTTTTATACAGGTAACAAGCTGAGATTAGAGCACTCCCTTTAAGAGTGTGCTCCTAATCTCAGCTTGTTACCTGTATAAAAGACACCTGGGAGCCAGAAATCTTTACGATTGAGTGGGGTCAAATACTTATTTCCTCATTAAAAATGCAAATCAATTTATAACATTTTTTGACATGTGTTTTTCTGGATTTCTTTGTTGTTATTCTGTCTCTCACTGTTCAAATAAACCTACCATTAAAATTATAGACTGATAATTTCTTTGTCAGTGGGCAAACGTACAAAATCAGCAGGGGTTCAAATACTTTTTTCCCTCACTGTATGAGAAGAGGAGACACTAATATGATGTCGTCCATATAATAGACCAATGAGAAGAGGAGACACTAATATGATGTTGTCCATATAATAGACCAATGAGAAGAGGAGACACTAATATGATGTTGTCCATATAATAGACCAATGAGAAGAGGAGACACTAATATGATGTTGTCCATATAATAGACCAATGAGAAGAGGAGACACTAATATGATGTTGTCCATATAATAGACCTATGAGAAGAGGAGACACTAATATGATATGATGTTGTCCATATAATAGACCAATGAGAAGAGGAGACACTAATATGATGTTGTCCATATAATAGACCAATGAGAAGAGGAGACACTAATATGATGGTGTCCATATAATAGACCAATGAGAAGAGGAGACACTAATATGATGTTGTCCATATAATAGACCTGTCATCACAGGTGAACATACTGATGGTGTCAATCTCAAAATTAAAGTGATGGCCCATGAAGAAATGTCACTGAGCTGTTTGGTAAAAGTGGGAAAGAAAGGACTTACCATTCCTACAGGTCAAATAGCTGAGGATAAATGTAGAATCAGAGCTTGGCCGGAGGGAGGAACAATGATGTTCGAGCCAGCCGTGGACAGCCATTGCCCAGAAGGTCTCCATGCCTCGTGGATGTGCCCTGTGGAGCCTCGAAGGTGGTAAAGATTCCAATTCAGAATTCCACACAACATGACATTTATCTCTCTCAGAGAACAGTGCTGGGTTGGGTAGAGCTGATGGATGACATCAGACCTGTCATCACAGCACCTGACTGTCAGAAGAAGCATGTGAGTCAGTCTAGTGATGCTTTCCTTCGCTCCACTCAGCTTCACCATGGTGACCAGAGAAAAGAGAGTCTCACACCAGTTGGGTCCGGAGAAAAATGGCTCCCACCTGTTGACTTAGAACATCTACAGGAAGAGGAACAGAAAATAGTCAGAAGAATGCTGTACTCGAAGAATCTGACGTGTTTGCACAGGAAGAATATCAAATATAAATTAATATCAACAGGAAGATGGAGATATCGGCTGCATTCGAACCTTAAGCTGAAACTCAACTTGAAGGATCACAAGACGCATTGCTGTTCTCCATATCTGGACGGTGTTCTCTGCTATTCCTAGACGTTCAGTGAACATGTGGAAGACCTGAGAAGAGTCTGCGTAGTCGGATGAGGAAGCATGGTATCAAACTGTGGCTCGAAAAAAGTGTGAAGTCTTCAGATGCCAAGTGAGGTACATACAGTGGGGAAAAAAAGTATTTAGTCAGCCACCAATTGTGCAAGTTCTCCCACTTAAAAAGATGAGAGAGGCCTGTAATTTTCATCATAGGTACACGTCAACTATGACAGACAAAATGAGATTTTTTTTCTCCAGAAAATCACATTGCATGATTTTTAATGAATTTATTTGCAAATTATGGTGGAAAATAAGTATTTCGTCAATAACAAAAGTTTCTCAATACTTTGTTATATACCCTTTGTTGGCAATGACACAGGTCAAACGTTTTCTGTAAGTCTTCACAAGGTTTTCACACACTGTTGCTGGTATTTTGGCCCATTCTCCATGCAGATCTCCTCTAGAGCAGTGATGTTTTGGGGCTGTTGCTGGGCAACACGGACTTTCAACTCCCCTCCAAATATTTTCTATGGGGTTGAGATCTGGAGACTGGCTAGGCCACTCCAGGACCTTGAAATGCTTCTTACGAAGCCACTCCTTCGTTCCGGGCGGTGTGTTTGGGATCATTGTCATGCTGAAAGACCCAGCCATGTTTCATTTTCAATGCCCTTGCTGATGGAAGGAGGTTTTCACTCAAAATCTCACAATACATGGCCCCATTCATTATTTCCTTTACACGGATCAGTCGTCCCTGATCCTTTGCAGAAAAATAGCCCCAAAGCATGATGTTTCCACCCCCATGCTTCACAGTAGGTATGCTGTTCTTTGGATGCAACTCAGCATTCTTTGTCCTCCAAACATGACGAGTTGAGTTTTTACCAAAAAGTAATATTTTGGTTTCATCTGACCATATGACATTCTCCCAATCCTCTTCTGGATCATCCAAATGCACTCTAGCAAACTTTAGACGGGCCTGGACATGTACTGGCTTAAGCAGGGGGACACGTCTGGCACTGCAGGATTTGAGTCCCTGGCGGCGTAGTGTGTTACTGATGGTAGGCTTTGATACTTTGGTCCCAGCTCTCTGCAGGTCATTCACTAGGGCCCCCGTGTGGTTCTGGGATTTTTGCTCACCGTTCTTGTGATCATTTTGACCCCACGGGGTGAGATCTTGCGTGGAGCCCCAGATCGAGGGAGATTATCAGTGGACAGTTGATTTCTTCAAACCAAGCTGCTTACCTATTGCAGATTCAGTCTTCCCAGCCTGGTGCAGGTCTACAATTTTGTTTGTGGTGTCCTTTGACAGCTCTTTGGTCTTGGCCATAGTGGGGCAAAATTTAAAAAAGTAACAATGACAACAAGCTCAGTCCAATGATGCTGTGGAAAATCACGCACAGAACGAGCAGTATGGCTGGTGGCATTGTCATGCTGGAGGGTCATGTCAGGATGAGCCTGAAGGAAGGGTACCACATGAGGGAGGAGGAAGTCTTCCCTGTAATGCACAGCGTTGAGATTGCCTGCAATGACAACAAGCTCAGTCCGATGATGCTGTGACACACCGCCCCAAACCATGACGGACCCTCCACCTCCAAATCGATCCCGCTCCAGAGTACAGGCCTCGGTGTAACGCTCATTCCTTCCAGGATAAACGCGAATCCGACTATCACCCCTGGTGAGACAAAACCGCGACTCGTCAATGAAGAGCACTTTCTGCCAGTCCTGTCTGGTCCAGCGACGGTGGGATTGTGCACATAGGCGACGTTGTTTGCCGGTGATGTCTGGTGAGGACCTGCCTTACAACAGGCCTACAAGCCCTCAGTCCAGTCTCTCTCAGCCTATTGCGGACAGTCTGAGCACTGATGGAGGGATTGTGCGTTCCTGGTGTAACTCGGGCAGTTGTTGTTGCCATCCTGTACCTGTCTTGCAGGTGTGATGTTTGGATGTACCGATCCTGTGCAGGTGTTGTTACACGTGGTCTGCCACTGCGAGGACGATCAGCTTTCCGTCCTGTCTCCCTGTAGCGCTGTCTTAGGCGTCTCACAGTACGGACATTGCAATTTATTGCCCTGGCCACATCTGCAGTCCTCATGCCTCCTTGCAGCATGCCTAAGGCACGTTCACTCAGATGAGCAGGGACCCTGGGCATCTTTCTTTTGGTGTTTTTCAGAGTCAGTAGAAAGGCCTCTTTAGTGCCCTAAGTTTTAAAAACTGTGACCTTAATTGCCTACCGTCTGTAAGCTGTTAGTGTCTTAACGACCGTTCCACAGGTGCATGTTCATTAATTGTTTATGGTTAATTGAACAACCATGGGAAACAGTGTTTAAACCCTTTACAATTAAGATCTGTGAAGTTATTTGGATTTCTATGAATTATCTTTGAAAGACAGGGTCCTGAAAAAGGGATGTTTCTTTTTTTGCTGAGTTTATATTCTTGTTTTACGCCATTGTAATAGATACATTCACATTTAGTTGGTGTATGTTTTGTTTACAGGGCTAAACAGTTTAATTGAATGAATAAACCTAATCATTATTTAACTGTTCTACTATTAACTGACTATGTACTTTTGTCTTCCAGAGATCCTACGTGTTGAAACATACCAGTGATGCTGCAGACACAACCTGGGACATGGCTTCTGCAAGACAATCTGCTTTAGAGTACATTACAAATGGAAGGCTACGTCTCATCGGAAGGCTCCAGAATCTTCCTCATTGTGGAAAAACCTGTTCCAGCGCAAGGTTCTTCACGGGGAGGAAGTCAGTAAAATTCAGGCTGAAGTTGACCGTTTTGACCAAACCAGAAAAATACTGGACTGGGTCTCGGCCAAAGGAGAGGCTGCATGCTATGAGTTGCTGACGATTCTATACATCACAAGGAAGAGGACCTTAGACTACGCTGACTTACAGCAATGGATCAGCTGTTTCCCCTTTAAGGAAGACCCAGAGATGACAGACTACCTTGTTGGTAAGTGATCGTATGGTATCCTCTTAGTATACACTATATAGTATACAATTAGCTTACTGTGCGTGCTCCATAGACAGGGTTTGTACTTTAGGCACTATTCCTTTGGTTCCATGGTGCTGGCGAAGCTATTTGAAGCGCACAGTGAAAGGTGTTAATGTACCTTTTTAGATTGTTCATCAAAAATAAGTGCGACCAATGCACTCTTCATGAAGTAAAAATGCCTTTATTATAATGGCATGTTCAATAGAGATTTGTCATTGTCCTCCCTGATGAAGGCTACGCTGAAAAGCATCAGAGGTTTTATACATATTGTTCTATTGAACATGCCATCATAATACAGGCATTTTAACTTTGTTTTTAGTGCCTCTTGGTTCTTCTTGTTTTTGATGACCATTTAGCCCCAAAAGAGCATTCAATCTACAAAGATCTACTAGTGTATCCTTGTAGCTTTCTGTCCTGATTTTCTCTAGTCCTTTAGATTGGCTTTGATTTTTTTTGCACAGTGCATTTACTCTCTTCCCTTAATACCCTTAAGTTTTAGGTTCAAAACCCTGTCACGGATATCAGAACAGCTGAAATGTAAAGCACAGAAGATCACAAATGGTGCATGGAAACAAAGCTGTAGTCTCCTACCAGAGACATGTAGAAATGAGTGGACTTTATCTTACACCCCTCTTGTGTTAGATACAGATGTGCATTCATCTCTCTCCAAAATTAAAGTGAAAAGCAAAAATGCAAGAAAGCTCGCCTAAAAAGCTAAAGAGTCATCCCTATGGCCAAACAGGAAACATCCCCTGCTGACCTGCTTAGAACACATGAGAAAAAAATCCTCCTTTTTGGAAAACCTGGAATTGGAAAAACAACAGTCGCCCATCAAATGTTGAACCTCTGGGCAGAGAAAGATCACAGAGAACTAGATTACATGTTTTATTTTGACGTGAGAGACATTTCACACAGAAAACCCATGAGCCTGGAGGACCTTCTCTTTAACATGTACAGTGAGCCCAAAAAAGTAAAGAAGAAGTGTTACAGGATATTAAGGAGAACTCTGGAAAACGTTGTCATCATATTTGATGGAATCACAGACCTCTCCTCTCTGTCAGTAGTAAAGGACCTTGTGGAGAACCTCCCTGATGCAAAGATTGTGACCACATGCAGACCAGATCAATCTGAAGACTTCCCTGACAGACTGGCCGCAGACTGGTTCAGAGTGGAGGTGAAAGGGTTCAGTGATGAATCCATCAGGGCTTACTTAACAGAGATGCTGAGTGCTGCATTCTGACTCCTTGACCAGTGTGTTAAACAACCTAGAGTTGTTCAGTCTGTGCCATGTCCCAATGTATGCACTGATGGTGGTTACCTGCATTTATTTCCCTACCTCAAAGGCTTCTAAACAGACATGCACTATAACCGAAATGTACAGCAACATCCTCCGTCACTGTATCCAAAAACACAGTGGCAAACGACTTAAGGATACCGACAATTATCTCAAAGAAAACAGAGAGAAAATATTGTCTTTGGCAGAAATTGCTTTTGATGCAACAAATGAAAAAAACATGAACTTGACAACACTGAGTTGTGAAGAAAGCGGTGTCCATTTTGCGTTCTGGGAGCACTTATGGTTAAGTTGCACCCACAGTGTTAGACACTTACTGTGCATTTCTCCACTACACAATGCAGGGAGTTCTTTGGTGCCCTTTGGCTCTTACAGAATCCAGATCAAATCAGAGAGGTTCTAGAGAAGTGCCAGACTGAAGAATGGAAACACACAAAACACTTAATTCCCCTTCCTGTGTGGGCTTCTGAATGAGAGGAATATTAGATTGGTAAACGGTCTAGTTCCGGATCAACAGATCAAGAAGACGTCAGATTGGTTCTTCAAGGAAGTGGTGAACACATTTCTTCCATCTCAAACAAACCAAGATCATGCAGAAGGTGGTGTTCCTGAGTTTGAGATAGATCTTCTGTTTTTGTGTCAGTGCTTGTATGAACATCAGTCTACTGAGGCCTGTCTCCTTCTCCTGGACAAACTGGACTATCATCTAGACGTGAGTGGAGAACATCTTGATCCTCATCAGTGCTTAGCAGTCTCTTATGTGACCAGTCAGTCTGCAGAGAGAAAGGTTGGCTTGGACCTGAACGACTGCATTGTGTCAGACCAAGGAGTAAGGCTGATACTGGGCTCTCTGAAGAATGTCAGACATCTTGGGTAAGTTTATTATCTGTGTACAAACTAACCTAATTAAAGATAGATTGGTAATCACCTAACCATTCATGCAACTCCTTTAATTCCTTGTTTGTCACAGCTGTATCATGGCTGAATGTCTACCATTTGAGATCAGGTTGCATCTCTGTAAATTAAAAAATGTTCTCAAGACTTTTGTCCTACTGATTAACTCACCCCCAAATCCCTGCAAATAAGTTATCTTGATGAATGGAACACTCATTGGTATTTCAGCCATGTACTGAGTTAGTTATAAAGATGACAAAACATTGGGTTCATGCTACTTCAAAACAATGTTAGATTTGAATTACAGATCTAATCTGTTTTCTGATGATACATCTGACCCTTCAATGAATGTCAGACATCTTGGGTAATATTTGTGTTATATATTTGTGTTATTTAATTCACCAGTTTATTTCCAATTATCCAGTCAAAGAAAGAGAAATTGTGATGAAGCAACTGATCTTTATAAAAATATCTATTGTATTCTCTTCCATTCAGATACTGAGTTATAAACACTTCTGTGTCATGCTACTTTGAAATAATCTTTATAATCTATTCTCTTTTAAAGGCCCTCCTCTGATGATTCATCTGACCCCTCAATGCTGTGTCAACTCTGGACAACTTTGCTGAGCAGTGTGGCAGAGATGGACTTCACCAGCTTACTTGGTCTCTGTGGAAATGAGTTGCACCTTCCAGTCCAGGGTGAAAGACGAGTGTTTGAGAGAGCAGAAGAAGTGATGAAGCAGAGTCTAGAGAGGGTTCATCTCTGTCTACACTGGGGTCAGAGAACTCTTCTCAGTGAAGCTCTCAGCAAAACCATTTTAGACTGTTTATCACATATCAACAAACTCAGGTGAGTGTTTCCACAGCCAATATATATTTACACAATGTCTTTGTGACTATTCATTTATTTAAGTCAGGTGAGAACATATTGTTCTTATTTCCAATGACAACCTATCAAAAGGCTAAGACAGACAAACAAGACATTGCAACAACACAACAAGATATACATGATGACAACAGTATTCAGTCTGTAAAAGAGGCAGCAGTCACATTCTCCCTGCTTCTATCTGAACATAGACATTCTTATGTTTTATGGGTCACAGGTTTACCCCCACTAGAACATCAGAGAGGATCCCCCTGAAAGACTGGAGACAGAAGAGAAAGCAGTCCTACTAGATTTGTGTTTACAAGCAGCACTAGATCACAGAGAAACTTTCCAGAGAGCTGTGAACACACTGCTGTCACTGTTCTCTGTGTATCAAACTGAGAGATATGACATCCTGCTGGATCTGTACTCACATGTGAAGTACAATAGGAATCAAACAGCCAGGAGTGTCCTTCCATCATTGAAACCACTTACCAGTCAGCTCCTGCAGTCTGGTCCATAGACCTCTCAGAGAGAAAGGCCTCCTCCCCTCCTAGAAGTGCTGAAACTCCAACCAGGGAAGAAACCAGTAGAGCTGAAGGTCTGGTCAGATGAAGAGAGTGAAGTGAGGAGTTTCCTTCAGTGTCTGCCCTACATCTCACAGCTGAGGTGAGTTGGATCAGTACAGTTCAGAGATTGTAGTTGTCTGTCCCTGTATTTCCCTTTAGAGAGGATGCGTTTAGCTTTCTGCAGTAACTTAATAAACTAAACAGACACATACTGTTTGGAAAATATGTAATCTTTGTAGTCAGGATTTTGAGGAACAATTTAAGTGGATGATGAGTTTAGAAATATAGTCATTGTATTTTAACTGCCATAATGTGACCATCAGAAATGCATATCATATCTTTCACATATTCATCTATTTGTTGTTAAACTGTTCTTGCAGTTTTCCTCCACCACAGGATCAGAGAAGATCCCCTGAAGAGAGGACAAAGAGAGAGAAGATATTCCTACTGAATCTGTGTCTTCAAGCAGCTCTCCATGAGAGAGGATCCATACAAACAACTGTAGAGAAACTGTTGTCACTGTCTAAAGTATATCACTATCAGAAATGTGATTTCCTGCTGGATCTGTACTCACATGTGAAGGACTATGAGAATCAAACAGGCAGGAGTGTCCTTCCAGCATTACAGCCAGTTTACCAGTCAGCTCCTGCAGTCTGGTCCATAGACCTCTCAGAGAAAGGCCTCCCTCCTCCTAGAAGTGCTGAAACTCCAAACCAGAGAAGAAACCAGTAGAGCTGAAGGACTGGTCAGATGAAGAGAGTGAAGTGAGGAGTTTCCTTCAGTGTCTGCCCTACATCTCACAGCTGAGGTGAGTGAGTTTTCCAACAAGAGTCCATGTGTCATTGAACTGGTGGAGATAGTATTTCTGTTAACATCGTCTTTATCTGTTTAATACATGCACATATGAAGATGCTGTAGAAACTCTAATTCAGTAGGAATTGAAATTGAACAAAATTCCAATTCATAGTTGTATTGTTACAGAAAGATGGAGTCATAAAGTGCTATTGGTTTTCAGTTCCCCAACCCTGTTACTCATATCAGTCCTCATCACTCACCTGTATATCATCTGTGTTTTAAACTGTTTGTTCAGATTTCACTGAAGGATAATATAGAGAGGACAAGGAGAGAGAAGATATTCCTACTGAATCTGTGTCTTTAAGCAGCTCTCTCCGTGAGAGAGGAACCATACAAACAACTGTAGAAAAACTGTTGTCACTGTCTGAAGTATATCACAATCAGAAATGTGATTTCCTGCTGGATCTGTACTCACATGTGAAGGACTATGAGACTCAAACAGGCAGGAGTGTCCTTCCAGCATTACAGCCAGTTTACCAGTCAGCTCCTGCAGTCTGGTCCATAGACCTCTCAAAGAGAAAGGCCTCCCTCCTCCTAGAAGTGCTGAAACTCCAACCAGAGAAGAAACCAGTAGAGCTGAAGGGCTGGTCAGATGAAGAGAGTGAAGTGAGGAGTTTCCTTCAGTGTCTGCCCTACATCTCACAGCTGAGGTGAGTCTGAACATGTGTGGTGGTTAGTGATTTTGTGATGCTAGTGATTATTATCTTCTAGAAACATTGTAATATACAACTTCAAGTGTTGGTGAATCTGGTAACATTTATCCCCTGATTTCCTGACATAACAAATGTTGCATTACTAAATGTCACACATACATCATGTGAATGTCTCTAAAATTAAATACTTTTACATATAATCAAAGCACATTATGTAAATGTAAAACTACTTCATATATCTTTAGCTATGACTGGTTTCATGTGTTCATCCATGTCTGAATCAGCTGTTACTGTCCTTGTTGCAGTTTCTATCCACGGAGGTCTGATCACTCAAATCAGATCAAGTTCCTGGTGGATCTCCTGTCTCAAGCAGCAGAGTGGGAGGAGCAGACAGGAGAGAAGACACTGAAGCTGGTATCATCAGTGTGGACTTACAGCACCTTTCCTTTTCCCTATGGAGACAATTCTAAACAGAGTGATTTCCTGCTGGATCTGTACTCACATGTGAAGGACTATGAGACTCAAACAGGCAGGAGTGTCCTTCCAGCATTACAGCCAGTTTACCAGTCAGCTCCTGCAGTCTGGTCCATAGACCTCTCAAAGAGAAAGGCCTCCCTCCTCCTAGAAGTGCTGAAACTCCAACCAGAGAAGAAACCAGTAGAGCTGAAGGGCTGGTCAGATGAAGAGAGTGAAGTGAGGAGTTTCCTTCAGTGTCTGCCCTACATCTCACAGCTGAGGTGAGTCTGAACATGTGTGGTGGTTAGTGATTTTGTGATGCTAGTGATTATTATCTTCTAGAAACATTGTAATATACAACTTCAAGTGTTGGTGAATCTGGTAACATTTATCCCCTGATTTCCTGACATAACAAATGTTGCATTACTAAATGTCACACATACATCATGTGAATGTCTCTAAAATTAAATACTTTTACATATAATCAAAGCACATTATGTAAATGTAAAACTACTTCATATATCTTTAGCTATGACTGGTTTCATGTGTTCATCCATGTCTGAATCAGCTGTTACTGTCCTTGTTGCAGTTTCTGTCCATGGAGGTCTGATCACTCAAATCAGATCAAGTTCCTGGTGGATCTCTGTCTCAAGCAGCAGAGTGGGAGGAGCAGACAGGAGAGAAGACACTGAAGCTGGTATCATCAGTGTGGACTTACAGCACCTTTTCCTTTTCCCTATGGAGACAATTCTAAACAGAGTGATTTCTGCTGGATCTGACTCACATGTGAAGGACTATGAGACTCAAACAGGCAGGAGTGTCCTTCCAGCATTACAGCCAGTTTACCAGTCAGCTCCTGCAGTCTGGTCCATAGACCTCTCAGAGAGAAAGGCCTCCCTCCTCCTAGAAGTGCTGAAACTCCAACCAGAGAAGAAACCAGTAGAGCTGAAGGACTGGTCAGATGAAGAGAGTGAAGTGAGGAGTTTCCTTCAGTGTCTGCCCTACATCTCACAGCTGAGGTGAGTGAGTTTATCCAACAAGAGTCCATGTGTCATTGAACTGGTGGAGATAGTATTTCTGTTTTTACATCGTCTTTATCTGTTTAATACATGCACATATGAAGATGCTGTAGAAACTGTAATTCAGTAGGATTTGAAATTGATCAAAATTCCAATTCATAGTTGTATTGTTATAGAAAGATGGAGTCATAAAGTGCTATTGGTTTTCAGTTCCCCAACCCTGTTACTCATATCAGTCCTCATCACTCACCTGTATATCATCTGTGTTTTAAACTGTTTGTTCAGATTTCCTCTACTGAAGGATAATATAGAGAGGACAAGGAGAGAGAAGATATTCCTACTGAATCTGTGTCTTCAAGCAGCTCTCCATGAGAGAGGAACCATACAAACAACTGTAGAGAAACTGTTGTCACTGTCTAAAGTATATCGCTATCAGAAATGTGATTTCCTGCTGGATCTGTACTCACATGTGAATGACTATGAGACTCAAACAGGCAGGAGTGTCCTTCCAGCATTACAGCCAGTTTACCAGTCAGCTCCTGCAGTCTGGTTCATAGACCTCTCAAAGAGAAAGGCCTCCCTCCTCCTAGAAGTGCTGGAACTCCAACCAGAGAAGAAACCAGTAGAGCTGAAGGGCTGGTCAGATGAAGAGAGTGAAGTGAGGAGTTTCCTTCAGTGTCTGCCCTACATCTCACAGCTGAGGTGAGTTGGATCAGTACAGTTCAGAGATTGTAGTTGTCTGTCCCTGTATTTCCTTTTAGAGAGGAAGTTTGTAGCTTTCTGCAGTAACTTAATAAACTAAACATACACATACTGTTTAAAAAGATGCAATCTTACTTCGTAGTCAGGATTCTGAGGAACAATTGAAGTGGATGATGAGTTTAGAAAGATAGTCATTGTATTTTACCCACCATAATGTGACCATCAGAAATTCAAATATCTCTCACATATTCATCTATTTGTTGTTTAACTGTTCTTGCAGTTTTCCTCCATCACAGGATCAGAGAAGATCCCCTGTAGAGAGGACAAAGAGAGAGAAGATATTCCTACTGAATCTGTGTCTTCAAGCAGCTCTCCATGAGAGAGGAACCATACAAACAACTGTAGAGAAACTGTTGTCGCTGTCTAAAGTATATCGCAGTCAGAAATGGGATTTCCTGCTGGATCTGTACTCACATGTGAAGGACTATGAGACTCAAACAGGTAGGAGTGTCCTTCCAGCATTACAGCCAGTTTACCAGTCAGCTCCTGCAGTCTGGTCCATAGACCTCTTAAAGAGAAAGGCCTCCCTCCTCCTAGAAGTGCTGAAACTCCAACCAGAGAAGAAATCAGTAGCGCTGGAGGGCTGGTCAGGTGAAGAGAGTGAAGTGAGGAGTTTCCTTCAGTGTCTGCCCTACATCTCACAGCTGAGGTGAGGGAGTTTATCCAACAAGAGTCCATGTGTCATTGAACTGGTGGAGATAGTATTTCTGTTTTTACATCGTCTTTAACTGTTTAATACATGAACATATGAAGATGCTGTAGAAACTGTAATTCAGTAGGAATTGAAATTGAACAAAATTCCAATTCATAGTTGTATTGTTATAGAAAGATGGAGTCATAAAGTGCTATTGGTTTTCAGTTCCCCAACCCTGTTACTCATATCAGTCCTCATCACTCACCTGTATATCATCTGTGTTTTAAACTGTTTGTTCAGATTTCCTCTACTGAAGGATAATATAGAGAGGACAAGGAGAGAGAAGATATTCCTACTGAATCTGTGTCTTCAAGCAGCTCTCCATGAGAGAGGAACCATACAAACAACTGTAGAGAAAGTGTTTTCACTGTCTAAAGTATATCACTATGAGAAATGTGATTTCCTGCTGGATCTGTACTCACATGTGAATGACTATGAGACTCAAACAGGCAGGAGTGTCCTTCCAGCATTACAGCCAGTTTACCAGTCAGCTCCTGCAGTCTGGTCCATAGACCTCTCAAAGAGAAAGGCCTCCCTCCTCCTAGAAGTGCTGAAACTCCAACCAGAGAAGAAACCAGTAGAGCTGAAGGGCTGGTCAGATGAAGAGAGTGAAGTGAGGAGTTTCCTTCAGTTTCTGCCCTACATCTCACAGCTGAGGTGAATCTGAACATGTGTGGTGGTTAGTGATTATGTGATGCTAGTGATTATTATCTTGTAGAAACATTGTAATATAAATCTTCAAGTGTTGGTGAATCTGGTAACATTTATACTCAGATTTCCTGACATAACAAATGTTGCATTACTAAATGTCACACATACATCGTGAATGTCTCTAAAATTAAATAATTTTACATATAATCAAAGCACATTATGTAAATGTATAACTACTTCATATATATTTAGCTATGACTGGTTTCATGTGTTCATCCATGTCTGAATCAGCTGTTACTGTCCTTGTTGCAGTTTCTATCCATGGAGGTCTGAACACTCAAAGCGGATCAAGTTCCTGGTGGATCTCCTGTCTCAAGCAGCAGAGTGGGAGGAGCAGACAGGAGAGAAGACACTGAAGCTGGTATCATCAATGTGGACTTACAGCACCTTTCCTTTTCTCTATGGAAACAATTCTGAACAGAGTGATTTCCTGCTGGATCTGTACTCACATGTGAAGGACTTTGAGACTCAAACAGGCAGGAGTGTCCTTCCAGCATTACAGCCAGTTTACCAGTCAGCCAGTCCTGCAGTCTGGTCCATAGACCTCTCAAAGAGAAAGGCCTCCCTCCTCCTAGAAGTGCTGAAACTCCAATCAGAGAAGAAACCAGTAGAGCTGAAGGGCTGGTCAGATGAAGAGAGTGAAGTGAGGAGTTTCCTTCAGTGTCTGCCCTACATCTCACAGCTGAGGTGAGTGTTTTTTTCCAGAGATGTGTCATATTGTACCAGCTATTTATCTTGTTAATAAAACATCTGTTTATCCAAATCACTCCATTAGTCTTTTTTTTTGCCATTCTGCCATGTAAACATTATTATTTGTCTGTGGGTGATTCCTCTGCATGACTTAACCAGATAATCTAGGATAACATGTAGTAACAATGTTTCTCTGTCTTCTCATTCAGGTTTATTGTTGGTTATGATAAAGAGGCCTGGTCAGTTCTGTCTAAACTCAGTGTTGCTGCAGCTGAGTATGATACAGAGACAGGAGAAAATATCTTAAAGACATTATCCTCCATGTTCAGATACAACTATGATGATGGTAATGATCCATTTAGAGAGAGTGATTTCCTGCTGGATCTGTACTCACATGTGAAGGACTATGAGACTCAAACAGGCAGGAGTGTCCTTCCAGCATTACAGCCAGTTTACCAGTCAGCTCCTGCAGTCTGGTCCATAGACCTCTCAAAGAGAAAGGCCTCCCTCCTAGAAGTGCTGAAACTCCAACCACAGAAGAAACCAGTAGAGCTGAAGGGCTGGTCAGATGAAGAGAGTGAAGTGAGGAGTTTCCTTCAGTGTCTGCCCTACATCTCACAGCTGAGGTGAGTCTGAACATGTGTGGTGGTTAGTGATTATGTGATGCTAGTGATTATTGTCTTGTAGAAACATTGTGTAATATGAAACTTTGTGTTGGTGAATCTGGTAACATTTATCCCCTGATTTCCTGACATAACAAATGTTGCATTACAAAATGTCACACATACATCATGTGAATGTCTCTCAAAGTAAATACTTTTACATATAATCAAAGCACATTATGTAAATGTATAACTACTTCATATATCTTTAGCTATGACTGGTTTCATGTGTTCATCCATGTCTGAATCAGCTGTTACTATCCTTGTTGCAGTTTCCATCCATGGAGGTCTGATCACTCAAAGCAGATCAAGTTCCTGGTGGATCTCCTGTCTCAAGCAGCAGAGTGGGAGGAGCAGACAGGAGAGAAGACACTGAAGCTGGTATCATCAGTGTGGACTTACAGCACCTTTCCTTTTCTCTATAGAGACAATTCTAAACAGAGTGATTTCCTGCTGGATCTGTACTCACATGTGAAGGACTATGAGACTCAAACAGGCAGGAGTGTCCTTCCAGCATTACAGCCAGTTTACCAGTCAGCTCCTGCAGTCTGGTCCATAGACCTCTCAAAGAGAAAGGCCTCCCTCCTCCTAGAAGTGCTGAAACTCCAACCAGAGAATAAACCAGTAAAGCTAAAGGGCTGGTCAGATGAAGAGAGTGAAGTGAGGAGTTTCCTTCAGTGTCTGCCCTACATCTCACAGCTGAGGTGAGTCTCAACATGTGTGGTGGTTAGTGATTATGTGATGCTAGTGATTATTATCTTGTAGAAACATTGTAATATAAAACTTCAAGTGTTGGTGAATCTGGTAACATTTATACTCAGATTTCCTGACATAACAAATGTTGCATTACTAAATGTCACACATACATTATGTGAATGTCTCTAAAAGTAAATACTTTTACATATAATCAAAGCACATTATGTAAATGTATAACTACTTCATATATCTTTAGCTATGACTGGTTTCATGTGTTCATCCATGTCTGAATCAGCTGTTACTGTCCTTGTTGCAGTTTCTGTCCATGGAGGTCTGATCACTCAAAGCAGATCAAGTTCCTGGTGGATCTCCTGTCTCAAGCAGCAGAGTGGGAGGAGCAGACAGGAGAGAAGACACTGAAGCTGGTATCATCAGTGTGGACTTACAGCACCTTTCCTTTTCCCCGTGGATCCTATTCTAAACAGAGTGATTTCCTGCTGGATCTGTACTCTCATGTGAAGGACTATGAGACTCAAACAGGCAGGAGTGTCCTTCCAGCATTACAGCCAGTTTACCAGTCAGCTCCTGCAGTCTGGTCCATAGACCTCTCAAAGAGAAAGGCCTCCCTCCTCCTAGAAGTGCTGAAACTCCAACCAGAGAAGAAACCAGTAGAGCTGAAGGGCTGGTCAGATGAAGAGAGTGAAGTGAGGAGTTTCCTTCAGTGTCTGCCCTACATCTCACAGCTGAGGTGAGGGAGTTTATCCAACAAGAGTCCATGTGTCATTGAACTGGTGGAGATAGTATTTCTGTTAACGTCGTCTTTATCTGTTTAATACATGCACATATGAAGATGCTGTAGAAACTGTAATTCAGTAGAAATTGAAATTGAACAAAATTCCAATTCAAAGTTGTATTGTTATAGAAACATGGAGTCATAAAGTGCTATTGGTTTTCAGTTCCCCAACCCTGTTACTCATATCAGTCCTCATCACTCACCTGTATATCATCTGTGTTTTAAACTGTTTGTTCAGATTTCCTCTACTGAAGGATAATATAGAGAGGACAAGGAGAGAGAAGATATTCCTACTGAATCTGTGTCTTCAAGCAGCTCTCCATGAGAGAGGAACCATACAAACAACTGTAGAGAAAGTGTTTTCACTGTCTAAAGTATATCACTATCAGAAATGTGATTTCCTGCTGGATCTGTACTCACATGTGAAGGACTATGAGACTCAAACAGGCAGGAGTGTCCTTCCAGCATTACAGCCAGTTTACCAGTCAGCTCCTGCAGTCTGGTCCATAGACCTCTCAAAGAGAAAGGCCTCCCTCCTCCTAGAAGTGCTGAAACTCCAACCAGAGAAGAAACCAGTAGAGCTGAAGGGCTGGTCAGATGAAGAGAGTGAAGTGAGGAGTTTCCTTCAGTGTCTGCCCTACATCTCACAGCTGAGGTGAGTGTTTTTTTCTTCAGAGATGTGTCATATTGTACCAGCTATTTATCTTGTTAATAAAACATCTGTTTATCCAAATCACTCCATTAGTCTTTATTTGGCATTCTGCCATGTAAACATTATTATTTGTCTGTGGGTGATTCCTCTGCATGACTTAACCAGAGAATCTAGGATAACATGTAGTAACAATGTTTCTCTGTCTTCTCATTCAGGTTTATTGTTGGTGATGATAAAGAGGCCTGGTCAGTTCTGTCTAAACTCAGTGTTGCTGCAGCTGAGTATGATACAGAGACAGGAGAAAATATCTTAAAGACATTATCCTCCATGTGCAGATACACATATTATGATGATGATGATGATGATGATGATGATGATGATGATCCATT
>NW_025534043.1:67500-102500 GCF_020615455.1 Coregonus clupeaformis
ACATGGTACTGTAATACTGTTAGACAGACATACAGTAGGTCAACTACATGGTTACTGTAATACTCAGTTAGACAGACATACAGTAGGTCAACTTACATGGTACTGTAATACTCAGTTAGACAGACATACAGTAGGTCAACTACATGGTACTGTAATACTGTTAGACAGACATACAGTAGGTCAACTACATGGTACTGTAATACTGTTAGACAGACATACAGTAGGTCAACTCATGGTACTGTAATACTCAGTTAGACAGACATACAGTAGGTCAACTACATGGTACTGTAATACTGTTAGACAGACATACAGTAGGTCAACCACATGGTACTGTAATACTCAGTTAGACAGACATACAGTAGGTCAACTACATGGTACTGTAATACTCAGTTAGACAGACATACAGTAGGTCAACTACAAGGTACTGTAATACTCAGTTAGACAGACATACAGTAGGTCAACTACATGGTACTGTAATACTTGTTAGACAGACATACAGTAGGTCAACTACATGGTACTGTAATACTGTTAGACAGACATACAGTAGGTCAACTACATGGTACTGTAATACTGTTAGACAGACATACAGTAGGTCAACTACATGGTACTGTAATACTGTTAGACAGACATACAGTAGGTCAACTACATGGTACTGTAATACTCAGTTAGACAGACATACAGTAGGTCAACTTACATGGTACTGTAATACTGTTAGACAGACATACAGTAGGTCAACTACATGGTACTGTAATACTGTTAGACAGACATACAGTAGGTCAACTACATGGTACTGTAATACTGTTAGACAGACATACAGTAGGTCAACTACATGGTACTGTAATACTGTTAGACAGACATACAGTAGGTCAACTACATGGTACTGTAATACTTTGTTAGACAGACATACAGTAGGTAAACTACATGGTACTGTAATACTGTTAGACAGACATACAGTAGGTCAACTACATGGTACTGTAATACTCAGTTAGACAGACATACAGTAGGTCAACTACATGGTACTGTAATACTCAGTTAGACAGACATACAGTAGGTCAACTACATGGTACTGTAATACTGTTAGACAGACATACAGTAGGTCAACTACATGGTACTGTAATACTCAGTTAGACAGACATACAGTAGGTCAACTACATGGTACTGTAATACTGTTAGACAGACATACAGTAGGTCAACTACATGGTACTGTAATACTCAGTTAGACAGACATACAGTAGGTCAACTACATGGTACTGTAATACTGTTAGACAGACATACAGTAGGTCAACTACATGGTACTGTAATACTCAGTTAGACAGACATACAGTAGGTCAACTACATGGTACTGTAATACTGTTAGACAGACATACAGTAGGTCAACTACATGGTACTGTAATACTCAGTTAGACAGACATACAGTAGGTCAACTACATGGTACTGTAATACTGTTAGACAGACATACAGTAGGTCAACTACATGGTACTGTAATACTCAGTTAGACAGACATACAGTAGGTCAACTACATGGTACTGTAATACTGTTAGACAGACATACAGTAGGTCAACTACATGGTACTGTAATACTCAGTTAGACAGACATACAGTAGGTCAACTACATGGTACTGTAATACTGTTAGACAGACATACAGTAGGTCAACTACATGGTACTGTAATACTCAGTTAGACAGACATACAGTAGGGTCAACTACATGGTACTGTAATACTCAGTTAGACAGACATACAGTAGGTCAACTACATGGTACTGTAATACTCAGTTAGACAGACATACAGTAGGTCAACTACATGGTACTGTAATACTCAGTTAGACAGACATACAGTAGGTCAACTACATGGTACTGTAATACTGTTAGACAGACATACAGTAGGTCAACTACATGGTACTGTAATACTGTTAGACAGACATACAGTAGGTCAACTACATGGTACTGTAATACTGTTAGACAGACATACAGTAGGTCAACTACATGGTACTGTAATACTCAGTTAGACAGACATACAGTAGGTCAACTACATGGTACTGTAATACTGTTAGACAGACATACAGTAGGTCAACTACATGGTACTGTAATACTCAGTTAGACAGACATACAGTAGGTCAACTACATGGTACTGTAATACTCAGTTAGACAGACATACAGTAGGTCAACTACATGGTACTGTAATACTCAGTTAGACATGGATGAAGAAGACTGACGTTATTTCTATTGAGATATATTCATCTGACTATATTATCATCTCCCTGTAACTTAGAAAGTGTCATGTATCATTGTATTTGTGTGGATGATGTCATGATGTTAAGAATGTATTTCTATGTATGTTTTTCTTGGTAGCATGTCTAAGAGGATGGGTATATTTGGAAATGATGTGTACAAGGGTGTCATTTAAACAATAGGGAGGTTCTATGTGGGATTTTTCCTTATATATCAGTAAGATTTGGACTACATAGATTCTCTCAGCATGAATATATAGTAGGTCATCATGTATCTATCTTTTACTCAGACCGACTACATAGAGGTTTGAGAGGTTTGATGGTGCGTGAGCTAAGTGACTGAGAATGTATAACTTTGTTGATTTAAATATATTGAGAATCTGGTTGGATTCAGGTAGAGAAGGTAGAGGGGGATGAATTCTCAGTTATCTAGAATAGTTTAGACTCTAAACATATATCTATACTACTGATTGGAGAACATTTTATTTTATATGAAGTTTTATGCTAATTGTTGGGGTTAAGTGATGAGTTATATATATGAGGAATGTTACTTACCACAAATAAAACATTTTTGGGAGGATTGTTATGATGTCTTTTCGTGGTGTTGTGGGAACAAGGTTACATTTGTTAGAGGTGACACTTGGTGCCACAGAATCTGGATACCAAGGATTCTGGTATGTCGGGGGAGCTTACTGAGGTTTATCTTAGAATGATTGATAGATATAATATCCTGACTTGGGGTACAGGGTGATACCATCAGAGAGGGGAGTGCCCACTGATGATTACCAGATGTTGTTGAAGAAACGTGTAACATGAAGTATATAAACTGAGAGATTTCCTTAGTTCAGGAGTTCGGATGACAAGAGGCAAAGCACGCTCCTTTTCTTTTTTTTTTTAAATCTTTTTTTGGGGGAGGGGGGGGGTAGATCAGCTTAATATTGCAGATAGATTGTAACTTCCATCAATGTAATTGTCTGCATCACTTCCAATCCCCCATGTTTATATATATATACTCCCCTTTATTACTTTCCAACCCCACCTCCCCTTCCCTACTTTGGGTAAAGTAGTGAACAACAATGGTTAGGCCTCTACTTCCAGCTTATATTTACTATCTATATTTTATGGACACAGTCAATTTTACAATAATTATATTTTGTTTTTTCTCCTGATCTTCTTCTACTCTCAACCTCTCCGATCATTTTCATGATGTCCATCCTATTTGCTTCTATATGCCATATCTTTCTAACTGTGCTCTTTCCCAAAAGCTCCCAACATACAACCTATATACTTATTATGGACACAGTATGCTTACATTATTAGTTATCTTGTTATTATTTGTTGTTAGTTGTTTTTAGTCCCATCCTTCAACTCCATTCAATACCTCCCATCTATCTTTTAACACCATCCATATAGGATTTCTATTTGCCATATATATTTTAACTGTACTGTGATGTTTTACAAAAGTTCTGAACCTTTCTATTCTCATTGTTTCTACAGATTGTGAATTAAAAATAAAGATTTTTGCTAAAAGTATTATTATATTATTGATTGATTGACTATGTCTTTTCAGATCACATAGTAATGCTATCTGCAAGGTTAGCTCCAGGTAAATATTGCAATCCTTTAGCCATTCCTGGACCTGTGTCCAAAAACAAGCTACAAATGGACAGTACCAAAACAAATGATCCAATGATTCTGTCTTCGCAGCAAAATCTGCAGAGCTGGGAAGATTGTATCCCCCATATAAATAACATTCTATTGGTAGCAAGAATTTTATATAATACTTTAAATTGAAAGATTAAAATGTTTGAATCCGGTGTCGTTTTGCGTATCAGTTCATAAACACTATAACATGGGATCGGTACGTCAAAATTCTCTTCCCAACTATTTTGCAATCTATATGGGACGGCTGTCAATCCTTTGGTCCTTAAATGAAACTGATATACTTTTTTATTTATCACAGTTTTCCTTAACCAATTATGTTCTTTAATGCAAGGCCGACAGACAAGTTCCTTACTTTCTCCCCCTTCCACTTTCCTCTTCCATTTTTGCGGTAAGGCTGCAATTATTTGGTTGTAATTTTGGGTAGAGCAGACATTTACATATGTTTTTGTTAGCTGCATGTGCAACATAACTCACCAGTCCTACTATGATATCATTTACGAAGATTATACCTTTTTTAAACATTTTGTCAAAATAAAAGTTTTTTTGTCAATTAGTATATTTGAGTTTAACCACAATATTTGTTGCATTATTTGTTCTGTCGTTTCTGGAGGATTAAATTGAAATGGCAACCAACTTTCTATGGCTTGTTTTAGAAATAGTGATATTTGGGAGATTATTTCCTTTTCAAATAACTGAAAGTGAGAGGTTGTAATCTGAATAAAGGGGAAAAGGCCATTCTTGACCATTGGGTGAGACAATCTTACTAATTTGCTAGAGAACCAGTTCGGATTTAAGTATAACTTTTGTATGACTGAAGCTTTTAGTGATAGGTCTAATGCTTTAATATTTCATAATTTCTGTCCTCCGAATTCATATTCATTATATGAATTGGCCCGTTTAATTTTGTCTGGCTTGCCGTTCCAAATTAAATGGAATATTTTTTTCTCATAGAATTTAAAAACTGTTACGCTAGGCGTAGAGCAAGACCATAAGCAAATACAGTGGGAGAACAAGTATTTGATACACTGCCGATTTTGCAGGTTTTTCCTACCTACAAAGCATGTAGAGGTCTGTAATTTTTATCATAGGTACACTTCAACTGTGAGAGACGGAATCTAAAACAAAATCCAGAAAATCACATTGTATGATTTTTAAGTAATTAATTTGCATTTTATTGCATGACATAAGTATTTGATACATCAGAAAAGCAGAACTTAATATTTGGTACAGAAATCTTTGTTTGCAATTACAGAGATCATACGTTTCCTGTAGGTCTTGACCAGGTTTGCACACACTGCAGCAGGGATTTGGCCCACTCCTCCATACAGACCTTCTCCAGATCCTTCAGGTTTCGGGGCTGTCGCTGGGCAATACGGACTTTCAGCTCCCTCCAAAGATTTTCTATTAGGTTCAGGTCTGAAGACTGGCTAGGCCACTCCAGGACCTTGAGATGCTTCTTACGGAGCCACTCCTTAGTTGCCCTGGCTGTGTGTTTTGGGTCGTTGTCATGCTGGAAGACCCAGCCACGACCCATCTTCAATGCTCTTACTGAGGGAAGGAGGTTGTTGGCCAAGATCTTGCGATACATGGCCCCATCCATCCTCCCCTCAATACGGTGCAGTCGTCCTGTCCCCTTTGCAGAAAAGCATCCCCAAAGAATGATGTTTCCACCTCCATGCTTCACGGTTGGGATGGTGTTCTTGGGGTTGTACTCATCCTTCTTCTTCCTCCAAACACGGCGAGTGGAGTTTGAGACCAAAAAGCTATATTTTTGTCTCATCAGACCACATGACCTTCTCCCATTCCTCCTCTGGATCATCCAGATGGTCATTGGCAAACTTCAGACGGGCCTGGAAATGCGCTGGCTTGAGCAGGGGGACCTTGCGTGCGCTGCAGGATTTTAATCCATGACGGCGTAGTGTGTTACTAATGGTTTTCTTTGAGACTGTGGTCCCAGCTCTCTTCAGGTCATTGACCAGGTCCTGCCGTGTAGTTCTGGCCTGATCCCTCACCTTCCTCATGATCATTGATGCCCCATGAGGTGAGATCTTGCATGGAGCCCCAGACCAAGGGTGATTGACCATCATCTTGAACTTCTTCCATTTTCTAATAATTGCGCCAACAGTTGTTGCCTTCTCACCAAGCTGCTTGCCTATTGTCCTGTAGCCCATCCCAGCCTTGTGCAGGTCTACAATTTTATCCCTGATGTCCTTACACAGCTCTCTGGTCTTGGCCATTGTGGAGAGGTTGGAGTCTGTTTGATTGAGTGTGTGGACAGGTGTCTTTTATACAGGTAATGAGTTCAAACAGGTGCAGTTAATGCAGGTAATGAGTGGAGAACAGGAGGGCTTCTTAAAGAAAAACTAGTAGGTCTGTGAGAGCCGGAATTCTTACTGGTTGGTAGGTGATCAAATACTTATGTCATGCAATAAAATGCAAATAAATTACTTAAAAATCATACAATGTGATTTTCTGGATTTTTGTTTTAGATTCCATCTCTCACAGTTGAAGTGTACCTATGATAAAAATTACAGACCTCTACATGCTTTGTAAGTAGGAAAACCTGCAAAATCGGCAGTGTATCAAATACTTGTTCTCCCCACTGTATATATTCAATCACAAGGGTGCACTAGTGAGCTATGAATTTTAAAAATAATAATAATGGAGGACTACTCAAATAATATTATTTCAGTGTAGATAAGGGAAGGCCAGTTTAAAATGAAAACATGCCAGCCAGACAAGCCAGTGTATGAATCGAATGTATTTGCATATGAATGGAGTGGAAATTAGCCTAATTGGTAATAAATATGACGTGGGGGAAAGTCAGGTTCCTAGTCAGGCTATTGTTTTTCAATTCCAGATTAAATATAGGTCTTCATGTGTATCAAATCTATAGGCGATTGTGGGCCAAATCAATAACAAACGGCTGAAATGTTCAGGCTTCATCATGATCTGTGATCAAAACAGGCTGGGGTGTTTTCGGTTCCGTTTAGACTAAGGATATGCGTAAGAACGCAACTGCACTGAAATGAATAGCCGGATTCAATGGGATTGTCCTGAATAAGAACGTTGTTATCTGTTGAACTGTTTGGTCTATGCATATACCCATAACGATTCTATCGTTTTGGTCTTTTGCGGTAGGCATAGCCTACCACTAATATTATATATTGCGGAGTTTTTAATAAACCAACCACATTTTCCTGTGATGTTGAGGCTGAGCAAGACCTTGGATAGGCTAGTAGACTATGCGGAAATAATCGTGGAGTGAATTATTGTTATAGCATAGATCGCTTTATATAATCTATAACACCGTTTTTTCTAAGGCTCAGCAAACAAGGGGTAGCATATGCTTTTTGAACCTCTCTATAACAAGGGTTAGGCCTATATCCTCACCCCCTCAATTCGAGCCCTGCTTTTAAACATAGGACATCTCCACAGAAATGTATAGCCTAAGGATTGCATGGTGACATTGATTGTGTTTGTTAAACCGGTCAACTGGGAACTCAGGGGGGAAAATGAGGTCAAATAATGACATCAGTGATTTTCAGGTCATTGAAAGATGACAGAGTTTCTGAATGGGGAATTCCGAGTTGGATGACCGGTCAACAACAACAAAAATCCCAGTCTGAGCTCGTTTTTCCCCGAATTCCCAGTTGTCTTGAACGCACTGAAGGCGGAGGTCAGAGATTGCCGAGTTGTTTTGAATACGCCAACAGAGACCTAGGTTACCTCTTATTTCTGAATAGGGCTACCTCCAACAAATAAGCCCTTGTGTCTGTATTGATGTGAGAAATAGGCATATCTACACAGTAATGGTGGCTGGCTGCGATATCAACTAGCCTAATCATTTTTCTATTGAGGTGAAATGCCTATTTTAGCTAAATCGAAAAAATGAAATTGATTAGATTACTCTGGCAATGAAAAATATTTTTTTTTACAAAATCATGAATATGTAGAGGTTTGTAAAAATTCCCTGTCTTAGGTCAGTTAGGATCACCACTTTATTTTAAGAATGTTTGTAAGGCGTTCATGGTGAGCTCTTTAATAATAAACCAAACAGACGCTTAAACTAACACGTGACGCGTAATGCCCCGTTTACACTAGCACGTAGTGCCGCGCAGTGAAACCCCGCTTCCCATTCATTTTCAATGGAAGGAAATTGGTGAGAAGCGGTAAGAGCGGTGGACCTTTTGGCGGCGCGAAGGAGGCGGTGAAAAAGTTAAACTTTTTTCCAACTTTATGCAAATCACCAGCGGCGGACCGCTGAGCGATGACCAATCATATCGAGTGGTTCCCATGACGACTTTGACGCTATGCGACCCAAGGCTGAGAGACTTTCTTCAGCAAAGATGGCTGACAAAAATACTTGGATGGAAGCAAACATAAGTAATTTATAACATCATAACGAATCATGCAAAAACATTTACAGTTGCGAGGAATATGTTAGTTAATGTAGAGACAAAACGATTATGCATATTTTTTGGTCATAAAGTTAATTTACGAAAATCGCTATAAGCAAGCTAGCTGACTAGCTAACATTAGCCAGCTAGCTGGCTAGCTTTATGGGTGTTGTGACGCGAGAATGAAATTGTAATTCTGAAAACCAGGCTGTCGTCTTGTGAAACTGTGGATGTAAAAAATCTACCTAGCTAAAGCATTTACTGCAAATTGAATGTAGAATTTTGTAAACTTGCCTTGCTGATATTTGCTATGCAATGCAGCTGAAGTAACGTAGCTAACTATTTTCTTGCTTATTGTGTAGTGGAGGATAAATATACCTGTATGCCTATGGATGTGTAGCTATGTAGCTGATCTGTGTATGTGGAGCCTAAACCGTTTGGTGTAAATATTAGTTCAGAACCTAGCTATGAACCTCAGCTATCATAGCCGGTTGGATCAACTTCAAAACAGTCTGAATGACATTAATGAAGCCTATGGATTGAGTAGAATATAATATAACTTTGTGCCAAGGATGCAAGTCTTATATACATGTAGTTATTACCATGCATGAGATCCCCACATAGTATTCTGTACATTGAATATATTCACTGATCATGTACTCTACCTTGGCAAATAAAGGTGCAGTTCAGGTATGAATGTCTGTGAAACATACTTTTTCAGTCATATCCAATACCAGGAGTATCAAACTCCAGTCTTTTTATTAACACTTTGTCTGCATGTATGTATTACAATTATACACTTCAATCCTGTGACATCAATGGTTACACATTGTAACTATGCAATAGACTACAAACATGATTTAACTAGTTAAAGGCTGATTTGTAATTCATATGTACATTAACAGAATTTTAAAAACAGTACACTACACTTCCTATGCATCATGTAAATACTCTAAAACTGGTTCATCTCACTATCTAATTTCCTTCATCTGCACTGATCTGAGGACACTGGATAGGTGTAGTATTTCATCAAATGAGACTTAATTTCAACCAGTAGAGAATGTGAAACGCTTTATTGAAAGAAGTTCATTATCCAAGTGTTATAAACACATAATACATGCATTATAAATATAATTGTAATATATATTCTAAATAGAAGTTAAATCTGTACTTCAATGCACATCTGGTGTGCTTTATAAAAACAGAGGAAGAAAGAGGAGGTGGGGAGAGAGGTGGGAGAAAGAGGTGGTGGGGAGAGAGGTGTGAGAAAGAGGATGTGGGGAGAGAGGTGTGAGAAAGAGGAGGTGGGGAGAGAGGTGGGAGAAAGAGGAGGTGGGGAGAGAGGTGGGAGAAAGAGGAGGTGGGAGAAAGAGGAGGTGGGGAGAGAAGTGGAGAAAGAGGAGGTGGGGAGAGAGGTGTGAGAAAGAGGAGGTGGGGAGAGGTGTGAGAAAGAGGAGGTGGGGAGAGAGGTGGGAGAAAGAGGAGGTGGGGGAGAGAGGTGGGAGAAAGACGAGGTGGGGAGAGAGAGGTGTGAGAAAGAGGAGGTGGGGAGAGAGGTGTGAGAAAGAGGAGGTGGGGAGAGAGGTGTGAGAAAGAGGAGGTGGGGAGAGAGGTGGGAGAAAGAGGAGGGGGGGAGAGAGGTGGGAGAAAGAGGAGGTGGGGAGAGAGGTGTGAGAAAGAGGAGGTGGGGGGAGAGAGGTGTGAGAAAGAGGAGGTGGGGAGAGAGGTGTGAGAAAGAGGAGGTAGGGAGAGAGGTGGGAGAAAGAGGAGGTGGGGAGAGAGGTGTGAGAAAGAGGAGGTGGGGAGAGAGGTGTGAGAAAGAGGAGGTGGGGAGAGAGGGTGTGAGAAGAGAGGTGGGGGAGAGAGGTGTGAGAAAGAGTGTCAAAGACAGAAAGGGAAAGAGGTAAGAATAGAGGAGCAGGGAAGACAGCATATGATTAATGAATTACAGTGCTACTAGGGAAGACAGCATATGATTAATGAATTACAGTGCTACTAGGGAAGACAGCATATGATTAATGAATTACAGTGCTACTAGGGAAGACAGCATATGATTAATGAATTACAGTGCTACTAGGGAAGACAGCATATGATTAATGAATTACAGTGCTACTAGGGAAGACAGCATATGATTAATGAATTACAGTGCTACTAGGGAAGACAGCATATGATTAATGAATTACAGTGCTACTAGGGAAGACAGCATATGATTAATGAATTACAGTGCTACCCTAATATTCTCTCAGGTCATCACAATTCCATAATAGTGTCTCTAGCGGTGTCTCCTAACAGCCTTGGGCCCCCAGTTGGCCAGAAGGTGATCTTAAGAGCGGGTGAGATGGACTGGACTGGAGGTTGGCACCCATCTAAACATACCTGCAGACGAGAGACAGATGGAGAGAGAGATGGCATGTTATTCTAACACTGGCAGTCATCATCATCATCAGGAGGTGAAATGCAAAACTGACCTTGTATCATTAACTCTGGGACTACTACATCTATATCTGTATTTCAATGTAAAGTATCTCTTTAATAATACTTCCTGTTGACCCGACCAAGTGACCTCTCACCTCTGATCCTGCTGTGCCCTCTGTGTCAGCCAGTTCAGATGAGGGAGGGGTTCACCGACACAGCTTACAGTTGAAGTTGGAAGTTTACATACGCCTTAGCCAAATACATTTAAACTCAGTTTTTCACAATTCCTGACATTTAATCCTAGTAAAAATTCCCTGTCTTAGGGCAGTTAGGATCACCACTTTATTTTAAGAATGTGAAATGTCAGAATAATAGTAGAGAGAATTATTTATTTCAGCTTTTATTTCTTTCATCACATTCCCAGTGGGTCAGAAGTTTACATAAACTCAATTAGTATTTGGTAGCATTGCCTTTAAATTGTTTAACTTGGGTCAAACGTTTTGGGGGAGCCTTCCATAAGCTTCCCACAATAAGTTGGGTGAATTTTGGCCCATTCCTCCTGACAGAGCTGGTGTAACTGAGTCAGGTTTGTAGGCCTCCTTGCTCGCACAGGCTTTTTCAGTTCTGCCCACAAATGTTCTATAGGATTGAGGTCAAGGCTTTGTGATGGCCACTCCAATACCTTGACTTTGTTGTCCTTAAACCATTTTGCCACAACTTTGGAAGTATGCTTGGGCTCATTGTCTAGTTGGAAGATCCATTTGCGACCAAGCTTTAACTTCCTGACTGATGTCTTGAGATGTTGCTTCAATATATCCACATAATTTTCCCTTCCTCATGATGCCATCTATTTTGTGAAGTACACCAGTCCCTCCTGCAGCAAAGCACCCCACAGCATGATGCTGCCACCCCGTGCTTCACGGTTGGGATGGTGTTCTTTCGACTGCAAGCCTTCCCCTTTTTCCTCCAAACATAACAATGGTCATTATGGCCAAACAGTTCTATTTTTGTTTCATCAGACCAGAGGACATTTCTCAAAAAAGTAAGATCTTTGTCCCCATGTGCAGTTGCAAACCGTAGTCTGGCTTTTTTATGGCAGTTTTGGAGCAGTGGCTTCTTCCTTGCTGAGTGGCCTTTCAGGTTATGTCGATATAGGACTCATTTTACTGTGGATATAGATACTTTTGTACCCGTTTCCTCCAGCATCTTCACAAGGTCCTTGCTGTTGTTCTGGGATTGATTTACACTTTTCGCACCAAAGTACGTTCATCTCTAGGAGACAGAACGCGTCTCCTTCCTGAGCGGTATGACTGCTGCGTGGTCCCATGGTGTTTATACTTGCGTACTATTGTTTGTACAGATGAACGTGGTACCTTCAGGCATTTGGAAATTGCTCCCAAGGATGAACCAGACTTGTGGAGGTCTACAATTTCTTTCTGAGGTCTTGGCTGATTTCTTTTGATTTTCCCATGATGTCAAGCAAAGAGGCACTGAGTTTGAAGGTAGGCCTTGAAATACATCCACAGGTACACCTCCAATTGACTCAAATGATGTCAATTAGCCTATCAGAAGCTTCTAAAGCCATGACATCATTTTCTGGAATTTTACAAGCCGTTTAAAGGCACAGTCAACTTAGTGTATGTAATGTTCTGACCCACTGGAATTGTGATAAAGTGAAATGCAAAACTGACCTTGTATCATTATCTCTGGGACTACTACATCTATATCTGTATTTCAATGTAAAGCATCTCTTTAATAATACTTCCTGTTGACCCGACCAAGTGACCTCTCACCTCTGATCATGCTGTGCCCTCTGTGTCAGCCAGTTCAGATGAGGGAGGGGTTCACCAACACAGCTGATATAACCTAGAGGATTTAGGGAGAAGGGGGAGAGGGATGAAGTGAAGGAGAGAGACTTATTGAGAAAATAAGGTAGTTAAAGAGACAATGTTCAACAGGAATCTCTGTGTGTGGCCTCACCTGGTGTCCACACTAAGTGGCTGCAGAGTACTTTATACTGAAAAACATGCACAGACACAGGAGGACAAACAATACAGTGTAGTTATATAAATAATGGAGTGTCTTACTATTCTCCATGGTTGGTCCTCTGGCCTGTCCTTTTGGAGGTGGAAGGAGCCACAGTTCTACACCTGAGCTTGCTTACTGCACAATCCATCAACCAGATTGAGTGTGTAGGTGTGGGTTATAGGGTGTCTAATTGTTTTCAATATGGGTGACTCTTAAAAGAGCCTGTTTTGTTTTTGTACTGACATCCTCACCTGAGAAGTAGAACTCAAAAGGAGAGAAACTGGGAATTGAATAACTGCAGTTAACGAAGCTAAGTCAATGGAAGAATACTCTTATTGCAATGTGGACGGCTCTTAAAACATTTACGTCATTTAGCAGACGCTCTTATCCAGAGCGACTTACAAATTGGTGCATTCACCTTATAGCCAGTGGGATAACCACTTTACAATATGTATAATTTTTATTTATTTATTTTTCTCTTTCTTTCTTTCTTTGGGGAGGGGTAAGGGGGGGTAGAAGGATTGCTTTATCCTATCCCAGGTATTCCTTAAAGAGGTGGGGTTTCAAGTGTCTCCGGAAGGTGGTGAGTGACTCCGCTGTCCTGGCGTCGTGAGGGAGCTTGTTCCACTATTGGGGTGCCAGAGCAGCGAACAGTTTTGACTGGGCGGAGCGGGAACTGTGCTTCCGCAGAGGTAGGGGGGCCAGCAGGCCAGAGGTGGATGAACAAGCCTTTGGTTGTGATAGTGTAGTCTATGGTGTTGCCAGGGGCAGCACCCTTCGAAGAAGTAGGAGGTGAAGATCTCCCGCACACGGATTGCCTCTCATGCTGCGTTGTTGGCCCCCATCCTGGTAACATCCTGCAGAGCAGCAGACCTCTCCTCTGGCACACGGTGGCGAGCTGCAGGTCCCCTCCTGGTCCTCGCGTCCATCCTCATGATAGTTATGCAGGACACAGGAAGCCTTCACACACAGGCCTGAATTCCCCCAGGAGGCAGTCCCAGTTGGCCCTGGTCACCCAACCTTGCAGTGCCCTACACAGTAACTGAAGGCAATCGTTTTGAAGGAATCTCCAGTTACAAGGTATCTGCAGGAATATGGAAGATAATGCCATTATTAGACTTTTTACATCACCAGGTCATTGTGGATTACTAAAGTATCATACCCCTTATAACAAATCATGATAACATTGGATAGATAGATGCATGTGCAGCACGTGACAATAGCAGGATCATATCAAGGATAGAATCACAAATGAACACATAAATACCACTTGAAGCTTGATCATTTGAACCAGCTGTGTAGTGCTAAGGCAAAAAAACGTGCAACCCCTTCGAGTCCCCAGGACCACGACAGAGAACCACTGCTCTTCATCGGGACCTCTTCATCTGCAGACAGGCTTTCACTGCTCTCTGTACCTGAGGACAGAAAACCTCACAAGAAACAGACTTCACTATACTAAAATTAGACCGCACTGAATATTATGTTACTATTATCTCCGTCCTCACTTCTAGGGACTGGAACTACACAACAGAACCTGCCCTCTCCAGAACAGCCTACTCTCTCACTTTGACAGATGGGGCTGCTATCCTTTCCCCCTCCTCCATGGCTATTAGCTAGCTACCTACAAATGCATTTGGGAGTTGTTGTTTTTTACAGTGATAAATACATCAAGTTAGCTAGCTAATATGAAGTTAGGTAGCTGGTCAAATGTAATTCACTTAGCTAGCTATCTATACAGTATGTAAAGTCGGCTAGATAGCTAGCTACGTTAGCATCTCATTTGAGTTAGCATACACTGTAGCTAGTTAGCTAATAATACATCGTTTTTTTTTTTACATTTTCAAAATGTATTTACTTACTTGAATAGGTTCACCCAGCCATGTGGACGATTGGAAACAGGACAGCAAAGTTCGTTGTTACCAGAGCGGTTTAGAGCATATTACTACTATTTACCTGTGAATAACCAGACCTTCATTCAAACTTGCTATGCTGAATTCTTGCCGCCCAGTCGAACATGCTGCCAGCCAGCGGGCCAACGCACGGAGCATTACAAGCTAACCTGGCCGAACGCTCGTTGCTAAATAAATGGACACACACACGTTATTCAATCATTTCACCCACAGTGTTAGCGAGCGTCTACGTGGCCAGGCGCTAAAATAAAACTCGGTTCTATTTGTGACTCTCGACCCGCTGCAAGTCCTCTCCTCTCCCATCTCCTCATTGGTTTTTAGGAGCATCTACCGACGTGGGTGATTGAAAGATGAACTGAGGTCCACACTCCAGTCCAGTTGGTGGTGGTAATGCACCTTAAAGTTGGTTGCCAACCGACATATAAAGTCCAAAGAAGAAGCCGCAAACATGTCTCTCTGACATTTTGAATAAGAAATCAGGTCGGCTCTATATGTGATAACTTTATCTGAAACATTCCACAACGTTTGGCGACTGAACTTTGCTTTGGGGTATATTCATCAGGAAACAAACGGAAACAAAGCGGCCGAAACATGGAGGGACTAACCTGAACTTGTCCAGTTTGAAACGCTCTTTTTTGTTAAAGGTATAGCTACACACCAGGTCACTGCAGCAGTACGAGATAGATTTCGGGGACTCGAGGTAAGGGTTTTCTAACTATCACTCCCTCCAGGAAATACACGACGCCGCTGTTCTGGTCACTGATGGATTTATTCTTCTACTAAATTCTCCACCGTCATCAATCCACCGTCGAACTGTTTACATACATTTCAACACATGCACAAAACACAAGTTGGCGTTCACGTTACAGGAAACCTTGCACGTAAATATGCGCGACAAATAATTAACATAATGAACATACCTCGCTGGCTGCACACAACTGAGAGGGAAATGGGTCCACTTAGAAACAAGAATACTTGTAAATAAACACGTCGTTAATTTAACTTATCTTTCAGAGTATTAAACTTTACCGCCGCTACTTTACCGCGATGTCTGGAACTTGTCACCACTAAAAGCGTCCCAACAAAACATAGAATGTACAGATAGTTCCTATCAGATAAATACAAGCGAAATCAATATTCAAAATACAAGTTGTACAAATAATGATATTATCTAAAACCTATTAATAATGACATGAATAACATTAATAATGACATGAATAACATTTATGGCAGTTAAACTTTGAAAGTCCCATGTTGCAGTGCTGCTGAGAGACTCATGCAGAGGCCCAAACTTTACAGTGGAGCACGGAGCCCATCTTGTGGTTAAATTTGGGTACTGCACACCATGGTGATTTGCTCTTTAGAGAGAGCATATAACAGAGGCGCGCTTTCTGTGCCACGGGCCTCAATCAGGTCGGCCAAACGCAGATAATAGCACACCGCGCACCGGTGCTGAAGTCATTCATTCACTTGAACTCAACTAGCGAACACACCATGTCTGGAAGAGGCAAAGGCGGCAAGGGACTCGGAAAAGGAGGCGCCAAGCGTCACCGTAAAGTTCTCCGCGATAACATCCAGGGAATCACCAAACCCGCTATCCGCCGTCTTGCTCGCCGCGGCGGCGTGAAGCGTATTTCCGGTCTGATCTACGAGGAGACCCGCGGTGTCCTGAAGGTGTTCCTGGAGAACGTCATCCGTGACGCAGTCACCTACACCGAGCACGCCAAGAGGAAGACGGTTACCGCCATGGACGTGGTTTACGCTCTGAAACGTCAGGGACGTACCCTGTACGGTTTCGGCGGTTAAACGCACTCTCTTCGGAACCTCAACACCCCGACTCGAACCCAAAGGCTCTTTTAAGAGCCACCCACATCCGCTTCAAAAGGGCCCATTCCATATAGTGTTTTTTTTTTTCAGTATGCTATTTAGTAGGAAAGTATGAGCCACTTCGAGTGGCCAGGAGTATTAATTAGAGGATTCTAATGTCCCTTCCAGTTTTAGCGCACAGAGGGAGGCCTATATCTGACAGTGGCAAAGTGTAGTGACGTTGTTATTTTGGGTCAAGCAATAGTGGAATTTGGACAACATAAAGCCACCACGAGTCGGTAGACGTGGCTCGAAAAGAGGGGGGACAGCGCGCACACACACACACACACACACAGTCCAAAATGCGAGCCCTATGTCCGACAGTGCCAAAGTGGGCAATTCTATCACCAGCATTATTTGGCACAACAATCGTGCCATTTGGACAACTATCAAAGGCCCCTTTTGAAACACACAATCCCCATCGGTCACAGAGCATAGGCTATAGAGAGGAGGGAGGGGGTGAGGACCCGCAGCGCCCCCTCAATTGTCTTTGTTCGGGAAGCTAGCCTCTGAGCGGAAGGCTCTTTTGAGCACTAGAGCTCCACTGGGCAAATAGCAGGGGAGTGTCCACTGCCGCTGACTTTGCTTAGCTTCCTCTTCATAAGACGGGTAAGCGCCCTTCACGCGCTCATTCGTTTCTGAGAAGCAACGAGACATCATCATGCCCGAGCCAGCAAAGTCAGCGCCCAAGAAGGGCTCCAAGAAAGCCGTCACCAAGACCGCAGGGAAGGGCGGCAAGAAGCGCAGAAAGTCCAGGAAGGAGAGTTACGCCATCTACGTGTACAAGGTCCTGAAGCAGGTCCACCCCGACACCGGCATCTCCTCCAAGGCCATGGGAATCATGAACTCGTTCGTGAACGACATCTTGAGCGTATCGCCGGAGAGTCCTCTCGCCTGGCCCACTACAACAAGCGTTCTACCATCACCTCCAGGGAGATCCAGACCGCCGTGCCTGCTACTCCCGGTGAACTTGCCAAACACGCCGTGTCCGAGGGGCACCAAGGCCGTAACCAAGTACACCAGCTCCAAGTAAACAGCGCATTTGGACTGCTCTACTAACCCAAAGGCTCTTTTAAGAGCCACCCACTCTGTCAGTAAAAAGAGCAATTCCATCGCCACCGAATGAATGCGTAGGTAGGCTGCGTTACATTGTAGGACCGTGGTTACATTGTATCAATGTTTAACGGGCGGCGCGCGCCGGCTCGGAGAGCGGCTACATTGTATAATTTCCCCCGCCCGTTTCAGCGTAGGGGTTTAGCGCGCCTTTTTTGTTGTCTTTGCACGCTGAATAGTAAGCCATGTTTGTCGGCCTCCATTCCAGGTGAAGGCAATGTAAAATGGCACCATTTGACAAAGGGTGTAAATAAAAAAAGCAGTCTGTTGAGTTTGATTGGAAAGAAATGCCTTTTGTCGTTTATAGAGCGGATAGTCATTTTGAGTCGACTTCCTGAATCGGTAGGACACGGACGGAGTGAATGGACGCTCCATCATTGGACTATACCCTAATGATGTGAATGAGAACGATAATGGGGTGAATAATCCCGTCTAGGAAGAATAGGAGTAGGCCTATATATATATATATGAACGTAGCCCTTTTTGCCAACGGGTCATTTCCGGTCCAGGTCGCATCATACATATAGTCCCCTGTAGCTCAGTTGGTAGAGCACTGCGCTTGCAACGCCAGGGTTGCGGGTTCGTTTCCCACGGGGGGCCAGTATGAAAATGTAGGCACTCACTTAACTATAAGTGGCTCTGGATAAGAGCGTCTGCTACATGACTTAAAATGTCCATGTAAAGTGTAGTACATTTGAGTCACGTAGCGTATTTTCCTTCCTACTACACTCACCAGGCAACAGGATAAAAGGCAGTGGCTTCCACGTGACAAAGTGGGGAGCGAACGGCCCAGCGAGCAGACTTGTCTCCGTTCAGAATAAAGTCATGTGGCCCGCGGAAGGGGGCCACATAAAGTCATGTGGCTCGCTGTCTCTCTCACTCATTCACTCACTCAGTCTCTCTCTCTCACTCACTCAGTCTCTCTCTCAGTCACTCACACACACTCTCTCTCTCTCTCACTCACTCACTCACTCACTCACTCACAGAGAGAGTGAGTGAGAGAGAGAGACTGAGTGAGTGACAGAGAGACTGAGTGAGTGAGAGACAGACAGAGAGAGAGACTGAGTGAGTGAGTGTGAGTGAATGAGAGAAAGAGAGAGAGTGAGTGAGTGAGAGAGAGAGAGAGAGACTGAGTGAGTTTGAGTGAGTGAGAGAGAGAGTAAGTGAGTGATTGTGAGAGAGAGAGAGAGAGAGTGTGTGAGTGAGAGAGAGAGAGAGACTGAGTGAGTGACTGAGACTCTCTCTGTGAGTGAGAGAGAGAGAGAGAGAGAGAGAGACTGAGTGAGAGAGAGAGAGTGTGAGTGAGTGAGTTAGTGAGAGAGAGAGAGAGAGAGACTGAGTGAGTGACTGAGAGAGAGAGAGACAGAGAGAGAGACTGAGTGAGTGAGAGAGAGACGGAGAGAGAGAGACTGAGAGAGAGAGAGAGAGAGAGAGAGAGACTGAGTGAGTGAGAGAGAGAGTGAGAGAGAGAGAGACTCCCTCTATCTAGGCCTATATCAACGCGCCATAACCCATGGGGCGCCAGCCTCCATAGCGCCAGCCAGACACCAAGACCCACAGACACAAAGACCGAGGCGAGTCACGCTGCGGAGTCAAGCAGGTGAACAATATATTAGTAGAGACAGCCAACCTACCTACCTACCAGAAGACAACACACAATCTCACTGTGTAGAAATAGTAGGCTACAAATACAACAACAACAACACTCACACTACCAGTGCACAAAAAGTACTAATACAATAACACACACACACACACACACACACACACACACACACACACACACACACACACACACAGTGCAAGTAAGCATGTCGTAGGACTGTTTATACCATGTGGATCCTGTACATACGACGAATACAACCTGAAACTTGAGGTACAACACTAGTCTCAGCCAGGCCTCACAGGTGCATGTGTTTTAAGGTCCCCAAAAGAGCGCTTCTTTAAAACACCCCTGACCACATCAGGGGACCCCAAACCCTTTGATTCCCTTGCCAGACATCTCGGCTCACTACACAAGTGCTGCTCGCAATCGGATGCACTTTTAGGCCATTTAGGAGACAAATAGCACAGGTAAACCAGTGCGCACCGCTCCACCCGACAGTCGAACGGTGAGGTTTTGAGCGAGTCGCAACAAAATGCACGGCCCTTCCGCGGGCCACATGACTTTATTCTGAACGGAGACAAGTCTGCTCGCTGGGCCGTTCGCTTTTGGACCAAAAACACGGCTCCGTCGGTGACTTTTGGGCCGATATAGGCGAACAGAAAACACAAGTGAAAGAGAAATACTGTTAGACAGACATACAGTAGGTCAACTACATGGTACTGTAATACTGTTAGACAGACATACAGTAGGTCAACTACATGGTACTGTAATATTCAGTTAGACAGACATACAGTAGGTCAACTACATGGTACTGTAATACTGTTAGACAGACATACAGTAGGTCAACTACATGGTACTGTAATACTCAGTTAGACAGACATACAGTAGGTCAACTACATGGTACTGTAATACTGTTAGACAGACATACAGTAGGTCAACTACATGGTACTGTAATACTGTTAGACAGACATACAGTAGGTCCACTACATGGTACTGTAATACTGTTAGACAGACATACAGTAGGTCAACTACATGGTACTGTAATACTGTTAGACAGACATACAGTAGGTCAACTACATGGTACTGTAATACTGTTAGACAGACATACAGTAGGTCAACTACATGGTACTGTAATACTCAGTTAGACAGACATACAGTAGGTCAACTACATGGTACTGTAATACTCAGTTAGACAGACATACAGTAGGTCAACTACATGGTACTGTAATACTCAGTTAGACAGACATACAGTAGGTCAACTACATGGTACTGTAATACTGTTAGACAGACATACAGTAGGTCAACTACATTGTACTGTAATACTGTTAGACAGACATACAGTAGGTCAACTACATTGTACTGTAATACTGTTAGACAGACATACAGTAGGTCAACTACATGGTACTGTAATACTCAGTTAGACAGACATACAGTAGGTCAACTACATGGTACTGTAATACTGTTAGACAGACATACAGTAGGTCAACTAGTGTAAATGATGTATAAACTACTGTGTTACTATATCAACAGAACTGGTTGCTACAGCTGCAACAGTTCAATCATGTTTAAACTACTGTCTTATCAACAGACCCATTAAAGACATTCTCTGATACTTTTTTATACTTTTTAGACAGTAGCGCTGAAAGTAGCACTCAGGAGCCAAAAGTGGTCCCCGATAATTGCATACTATGTCACATATGTGCAGATATGTGCACCACATCATTGGTCTCCCTCTCTCGCTATGCTGGGTAGGCCTCTTGCTAGCTGTCACTCAAATGTGAGGGGCTGAAGCTCATTGGCTAGAACTCAAACTGCAAAGGGGCTGGCTCATGTGGGGGGAAATGTAAGGGAAAAGGCGTGGCACAGCTTGAAGAAAATTCGCTTTCAAACTAGGGATTTTATTGCTAATTGAGGTAAGACCGTATTTCTGCTCATAGATTATACATGTAAGAACTACCCATTGAAACATCCAGCCCAAAGTGGGAGGTTAAAAAAATAATTCCTTAGTCTCCAAACTACCGGAGCATGTCTTTAAACCCCCCTAGAGTCTATTGATACAACTAGGCATCAATCTAAGTAACAGAATAAAAACATCCCTGTCAAAATCCATCAGTTTATGATAGAGATATGCATGGGCTGTGTCTCAATCCACCACATGCACCAATGGCAGCCTTCAGCATCTGAGGAAACGTCTGTAGCGTTCAAACAAGATGGTGGTCTCTGTCTAAGTAACAGAATAACAATAAAAAGGGGTATAATATGTGTAAATATATGATATATATATATTTCCTGAGCTTTCTAATATCCACTAGATATAGGACAGACACTTCCAAACCTTATTCCTTATGATTTATTTTTTGACTGTCTTTTTTGCCATTTATTAATGTGTTATTCAAAGCGTTTCTATGGGCTTTAGTAGTAAAGGACTAATTCCATTTTTATCAAATACATTTTTTACATATTTGTTTTTATACCTAAAGGGGTCCTAAAATTCCAAATCAAATAGCTAAATGATCTTTGGTAAGAACATCTTAAAACAATTCCATATGTAAGCTTAGAACCTTCAATGTGTCAATGTGTTTGTACTTGTCTCTATACAAATAAAATCAAATCAAACATGTATGATGCTTTCTTTTCTGATATTAAACAGACAAACCTCCCAAAAGTTTACTTTTTTGACTGGGTAAATGACGCATCTCCCTCTGGCACGCCCATCTCGGGATAGCCGGGCCCCGCCCATTTACCAGGATGCACCATATTAGGTAAATGACGTCAACGGAATCTCCTTTTGGAACGTTCCATTTCTTGGGAACGGCAACTTCGAAGTTCTAACTTGTTATCTTTACCCGATAAATGCATAGATGTATGTTTATGAACTGATATTATGTTGATATCCTCACCCCTTTCCTCGTCAGATGGTGAGCAAGCCTAGAAAACCCCTGCAAACTATCAGTTGGCATCAGTGGCGGCTCCTGAAAAAAATTCTCAGGAGGGGCAATTTTTCTGATGATTTAGGTGACCTACACACGTGCACCAGTCCGTGCACGCGATTCCAGATATCTTTACCTCTGAATAAACTGCCTTTATTATACCATATCCACCCTGTCCAAAGTCTCTACTTGGTCTCAGTTCTCCAGTAAACTTGTGATTATCAACAGTACACAACGGTAACAAACAATTGGGGGAACTCACGGGGCAGATAGTAACCACTTAAAAGGAAGCGATTCCCAAACCTTCCATAACAAAGCCATCACCTACAGAGAGATGAACTTGGAGAAGAGTCCCCTAAGTAAGCTTGTCCTGGGCCTCTGTTCACAAACACAAACAGACCCCACACAGCCCCCAGGACAACAACAACAACAACAACAACACAATTAGACCCAACCAAATCATGAGAAAACAAAAAGAGAATTACTTGACACATTGGAAAGAACAAACAAAAAAACAGAGCAAACTAGAATGCTATTTGGCCCTAAACAGAGAGTACACAGTGGCAGAATACCTGACCACTGTGACTGACCCAAACTTAAGGAAAGCTTTGACTATGTACAGACTCAGTGACCATAGCCTTGCTATTGAGAAAGGCCGCCGTAGGCAGACCTGGCTCTCAAGAGAAGACAGGCTATGTGCACACTGCCCAAAATGAGGTGGAAACTGAGCTGCACTTCCTAACCTCCTGCCAAATGTATGACCATATTAGAGACACATATTTCCCTCAGATTACAGCGATCCACAAAGAATTCGAAAACAAACCCAATTTTGATAAACTCCCTTATCTACTGGGTGAAAAACCACAGTGTGCCATCACAGCTGCAAGATTTGTGACCTGTTGCCACAAGAAAAGGGCAACCAGTGAAGAACAAACACCATTGTAAATACAACCCATATTTATGTTTATTTATTTTCCCATTTGTACTTTAACTATTTGCACATTGTAACAACACTGTATATATACATAATATGACATTTGAAATGTCTTTATTCTTTTGAAACTTCTGAGTGTAATGTTTACTGTTAATATTTATTGTTTATTTCACTTTTGTTTACTATCTACTTCCCTTGCTTTGGCAATGTTAACACACGTTTCCCATGCCAATAAAGCCCTTAAATTGAATTGAATTGATAGTAAGGTCGCAATGACACAGAAAGCAGTTCAATGTCGGGGTACAGAGTCGCTCTCTTACCAGGATCGCGGTCCGCTCTGACCAGGGTGAAGGTGGCCGGCTCCACTTCTCTCTGTCCGGGACTCATCCAGCCAAGTCTCCCAGCTGTATTGGGATTCAGCTGCCAGCAGCGTTTTCATTATTTAGTCCGTTCGTAGCGGGTATGTACCACGATCAACAAGATCAGTCCAAAACCAACCACTGGAAATCCATGGTTGGCAGAATGTTGTAAACTAAGTCTACAAATTAAAAACATAAAATAACGCCGCACTGCAGGTCGCAACAGAGACGCTGCTAGCCACCATTGTCTTAGTTACGTTCAACGTTACGTCACGTATGACGAACGCGTAAGTGCAAGCCCACAGACACCCATAGAGAATGTATTGGAAAGCTTTGAAATGTGAAAAAAATAGATTTTACATGACAGGCTATGAGAGACTTCTGGGCGATTTTCAACTTGACTGAAATCGCCCCAAAAACGGGCGGGGCCATTTGAAGCACGACTTTAGCCTGATTTGACATTTAGTGGCTGGCAGATCAGACGTGAACACTGATAACTGCTGTTGCCGTGATATAATTGATTAGAAAAAAAATCCTTTCCTTTTCCCGTTTGGCAGTGCGTCGCCCATATCGCCCTATTGAACAAGCCGTCCCTGGTTGGCATTCAAACTTCCAGCAACTAGAAAGAACACGAGAGACACTAGCCTTCATACATGGTCACTATCCTTTGATCTCCTGAAACGATGATGTAGCCTGGTCCTCTGTAGCTCAGCTGGTAGAGCACGGCGCTTGTAACGCCAGGGTGTGGATATCTTTATAGAAACCGCCTAAACCGGTAGTGGGTTCGATCCCCGGGACCACCCATACATAAAAAAAAATGTATGCACGCATGACTGTAAGTCGTTTTGGATAAAAGCGTCTGCTAAATGGCATATTATTATTATTATAATAGTGCATGAAGTCTACTTCTAGAAAAGACTGGATGTTAAAGCTGTTGATGCTTCTAAGTTATAGCATCAGACTCAGACTGCAACAGATCACTGACTGCTCAATGCTGTAGTTCATTCCTTCAGCAAGCAGCGAGGAAACTCCAGAGAGAAGTTCCGCATTATAGTTTACACGTCATTAAGATTATAATTCCTATAGCTTTTAATAGACCGACCAACCAAGCGGCTTCATTCATCATGCATGAATGAAATTATAGTCATTGCCCGGGACTAAACTAACTGGGGCATGTTCGCTGAGCAGGACCCAACGGTTTTTAACGTTCCGATAGATATAGGCCTCTGCTATGAACAAACATGTCTCTCTGACATTTTGAACAAGAAATCAGGTCGGCTCTATATGTGGTAACTATATCTGAAACATTCGACAACGTTTGGCGACTGAACTTTGCTTTGGGGTATATTCATCAGGAAACAAACGGAAACAAACCGGACGAAACAGGGAGGGACTAACCTGAACTTGTCCAGTTAGAAACGCTCGTTTTTGTTGTAAAACGCTTAGCTACGATATGCACGATTGAATACACCCCTTGAAAGTATGAGACAGCGCTCCTGCTGGTGATTACTACATTAAAACTACGTTCAGTAGCCAAACCTCGTCGATAGAAATGCCATGAATAGAGCGGATGTGATTCCTTATTCTAAATGTCTGAGGCATGTTTGTCCTACATAGTGTATTTCTATCTGAACGTTCCAAAACGTTGCTTCTTGCTGAACACGCCCCAATAATGTTTTTATACACGGAAGTATAAGTGAAAATTAAAGTAAAATAGGTGTAGCTACAAACCAGGTCACTGCAGCGGGGACTCGAGGTAAGGGTTTTCTAACAATCGATCATAATAACGTGGTAAGGGTTTTCTAACAATCGATCATAATAACGTGTTAAATGAAGGTTAGGCCCTACTTACTACATTTTAGCTGGTCTAGACTAGACTTGAGAGTCTGACCAACTGTCAAAGCGAGTCAACATTAGGATGAGAAGTTCCTGCTGTCTAGTAGATGTAGTTGTCTAGAGGAAATGCCAACACATTTACAGTCTAGCTTGATTTGTTTCCTAATATCATTTCAGGTTGTATTATTATCATCCACTGATCCACATAACTTAAGGATGAATCCTGCGAGTCTCCGCTCAGGCGGGGGAATGGAGAGAGACGAAAACTGATAAAAGGTAGGCAACAATCTCCAATATAACTGTTCAATGGCCATTTCCATGAACAACTCTTTAAGAATATAATTTAGAAAGACCTCATCTGTGCGCAATATAGCCCTGTATAGGAAGCCGCGCATGGTCGACCCAGGTGGCTACAATGAAGAGCCCGGAACATAACGGAATAAGTTCTTTAGGTTCTCTACTTGTTTCCAGAAACCCTGTCACTGAAGACATATGTATCTAGAATCCGTTGACCGTCGGTCCGGATTGTGTGTGGATATCTTTATAGAAACCGCCTGAACCGAACTTTTCTCCAAACCGGCACCTATAACTTGGCTGTGGTAGGATACGTGGAAGCGCGTCTTGCGCGCAGTCTACTACAGGCAATGTGCCGGTTTGGAGAAAAGTTCGGTTCAAGCGATTTCTATAAAGGTCTACAGATATACACACATGATATAATCCGGACCAATGGACACGGAGTTACGGATGATCGATATTCAGTAACAGGATTTTGGGAAACAAGTATCCTATCTGCCTACAAAATGTTGGCAGTTATTTTCCAGGCTCACGCACTGTAGCCACCAAGGACGCGCAATGCGCGCGCATGCAGCGTCCTAAATGGGTAAGCATATAAATAAGAATGAATAGAAGGGCGTCTCCATTCAAGTCAATGATGGCATAATGGGTGGACTGGCAGCCGTTTGGAGTGTTTCCCGACCGCTGGTCACCTTTTCAATGCTTATCTTGTAGAATCCAGCAATGGCGCTGGTCCCATTAATTAGCTTATTTTCTAATGGTTCCGCATGTCTTGATCTAACCATCTTCAACCTGACCAGCTAGCTATGTCAGCTATGTATGAACACGATGAGGTGTATCTTATATGCTAACGTTAGCTAGCAGGCTAGACGGTTGTCTTATTCTGGCATTCGCTCATGATCTGCTTCAGACCGCTTGCCTTCTGCCTAGGCAGCTTAGCTCCAATGGTTGAGTTGGTCCCATGGTTGAATCAGAGCGGTATATCCTCAAATCAAATCTAATCTAATTTTATTTGCCACATGCGCCGAATACAACAGGTGTAGACATTACAGTGAAATGCTTCCTTACAAGCCCTTAACCAACAATGCAGTTTTAAAGAAAAAATAGCAAGTACTTAAAGAGCAGCAGTAAAATAAAATAACAGTAGGGAGGTTATATACAGGGGGTACCGGTTAGTCGAGACCCATGCCAGGAAGTAAAAGCAGGAACAGATTAATAGACATGTCCATTGGAAAATTACAGATGTGGTGATTTGTGCTCGTGCACATAATTACATGACCTGAGCTCTCCCAGTAAAACGTATCCTGTCTGGACAGGGCTATAGGCAACGCCTCTGATTAGATCTGAACAGGGCTATAGGCAACGCCTCTGATTAGATCTGAACAGGGATATAGGCAACGCCTCTGATTAGATCTGGACAGGGCTATAGGCAACGCCTCTGATTAGATCTGGACAGGGATATAGGCAACGCCTCTGATTAGATCTGGACAGGGCTATAGGCAACGCCTCTGATTAGATCTGAACAGGGCTATAGGCAACGCCTCTGATTAGATCTGAACAGGACTATAGGCAACGCCTCTGATTAGATCTGAACAGGGCTATAGGCAACGCCTCTGATTAGAACTGAACAGGGCTATAGGCAACGCCTCTGATTAGATCTGAACAGGGCTATAGGCAACGCCTCTGATTAGATCTGGACAGGGATATAGGCAACGCCTCTGATTAGATCTTGATTTAGTCACATGCACAGATGTAGTTGCGTCAGTGAAATACTTCAGCTCCGAGCTCCAACAGTGTGAATGAAACAATACATTTTTTAATAATACAAACTAACATAATGGGAACAGGTTAAATAGGGAGGACAAACTAACATAATGGGGAACAGGTTAAATAGGGAGGACAAACTAACATAATGGGGAACAGGTTAAATAGGGAGGACAAACTAACATAATGGGGAACAGGTTAAATAGGGAGGACAAACTAACATAATGGGGAACAGGTTAAATAGGGAGGACAAACTAACATAATGGGGAACAGGTTAAATAGGGGAGGACAAACTAACATAATGGGGAACAGGTTAAATAGGGAGGACAAACTAACATAATGGGGAACAGGGTTAAATAGGGAGGACAAACTAACATAATGGGGAACAGGTTAAATAGGGAGGACAAACTAACATAATGGGGAACAGGTTAAATAGGAGGACAAACTAACATAATGGGGAACAGGTTAAATAGGGAGGACAAACTAACATAATGGGGAACAGGTTAAATAGGGAGGACAAACTAACATAATGAGGAACAGGTTAAATAGGGAGGACAAACTAACATAATGGGGAGCAGGTTAAATAGGAAGGACAAACTAACATAATGGGGAACAGGTTAAATAGGGAGGACAAACTAACATAATGGGGAACAGGGTAAATAGGCAGACAAACTAACAATAATGGGGAACAGGTTAAATAGGGAGGACAAACTAACATAATGGGGAACAGGTTAAATAGGGAGGACAAACTAACATAATGGGGAACAGGTTAAATAGGAGGACAAACTAACATAATGGGGAACAGGTTAAATAGGGAGGACAAACTAACATAATGGGGAACAGGTTAAATAGGAGGACAAACTAACATAATGGGGAACAGGTTAAATAGGGAGGACAAACTAACATAATGGGGAACAGGTTAAATAGGGAGGACAAACTAACATAATGGGGAACAGGTTAAATAGGGAGGACAAACTAACATAATGAGGAACAGGTTAAATAGGGAGGACAAACTAACATAATGGGGAGCAGGTTAAATAGGAAGGACAAACTAACATAATGGGGAACAGGTTAAATAGGGAGGACAAACTAACATAATGGGGAACAGGTTAAATAGGGAGGACAAACTAACATAATGGGGAACAGGTGTGCAACAACAGACAACAATCAAATGAACATAGAAACATATAACATAGAGCGGCAGCAGCTAGTACTCTGGTGACGACGAACACCGAGGCCTGCCCGATGCAGAAGGAAGGGCAGTCTCGCCAGAATCCGTGACAGTAACCCCCCCCCCCGACACCGGGCAGAGACGGTGGGTTTGTGCCCCTAGGCGACGTTGTTGCCGGTGATGTCTGGTGGAGGACCTGCCTTACAACAGGCCTACAAGCCCTCAGTCCAGCCTCTCTCAGCCTATTGCGGACAGTCTGAGCACTGATGGAGGGATTGTGTGTTCCTGGTGTAACTCGGGCAGTTGTTGTTGCCATCCTGTACCTGTCTTGCAGGTGTGATGTTCGGATGTACCGATCCTGTGCAGGTGTTGTTACACGTGGTCTGCCACTGCAAGGATTTTCAGCTGTCCGTCCTGTCTCCCTGTAGCGCTGTCTTAGGTGTCTCACAGTACGGACATTGCAATTTATTGCCCTGGCCACATCTGCAGTCCTCATCCTCCTTGCAGCATGCCTAAGGCACGTTCATGCAGATGAGCAAGGACCCTGGGCATCTTTCTTTTGGTGTTTTTCAGAGTCAGTAGAAAGGCCTCTTTAGTGTCCTAAGTTTTCATAACTGTGACCTTAATTGCCTACTGTCTGTAAGCTGTTAGTGTCTTAACGACCGTTTCACAGGTGCATGTAAATTAATTGTTTATGGTTCATTGAACAAGCATGGGAAACAGTGTTTAAACCCTTTACAATGAAGATCTGTGAAGTTATTTGGATTTCTATGAATTATCTTTGAAAGACAGGGTCTCTTTTTTTGTAGAGTTTATATTCTTGTTTTACGCCATTGTAATAGATACATTCACATTTAGTTGGTGTATGTTTTGTTTACATGGGCTAAAAAGTTTAATTGAATGAGTAAACCTAATCATTATTTAACTGTTCTACTATTAACTGACTATGTACTTTCGTCTTCCAGAGATCCTACGTGTTGAAACATACCAGTGATGCTGCAGAAACAACCTGGGACATGGCTTCTGCAAGACAATCTGCTTTAGAGTACATTAGAAATGGAAGGCTACGTCTCATTGGAAGGCTCCAGAATCTTCCCCTCATTGTGGAAAACCTGTTCCAGTGCAAGATTCTTCACGGGGAGCAAGTCAGTAAAATTGAGGCTCAAGTTGACTGTTCTGAAAAAACCAGAAACATACTGGACTGGGTCTCGGTCAAAGGAGAGGCTGCATGCTATGAGTTGCTGACGATTCTATACATCACAAGGAAGAGGACCTTAGACGACGCTGACTTACAGCAATGGATCAGCTGTTTCCCCTTTAAGGAAGACCCAGAGATGACAGACTACCTTGATGGTAAGTGATCGTATGGTATCCTCTTAGTATACACTATATAGTATACAATTAGCTTACTGTGCGCGCTCCATAGACAGGGTTTGTACTTTAGGCACTATTCCTTTGGTTCCATGGTGCTGGCGAAGCTATTTGAAGCGCACATTGAAAGGGGTTAATGTACCTTTTTAGATTGTTCATCAAAAATAAGTGTGACCAATGCACTCTTCATGAAGTAAAAATGCCTTTATTATGATGGCATGTTCAATAGAGATTTGTCATTGTCCTACCTGATGAAGGCTACGCTGAAAAGCATCCGTTTCTATACATATTGTTCTATTGAACATGCCATCATTATACAGGCATTTTAACTTTGTCTTTAGTGCCCCTTGGTTCTTCTTGTTTTTGATGACCATTTAGCCCCAAAAGAGCACCTTCAATCTACAAAGATCTACTAGTGTATCCTTGTAGCTTTCTGTCCTGATTTTCTCTAGTCCTTTAGATTGGCTTTGATTTGTTTGCACAGTGCATTTACTCTCTCTTCCCTTAATACCCTTATTTTAGGTTCAAAACCCTGTCACGGATATCAGACACAGCTGAAATGTAAAGCACGGAAGATCACAAATAGTGCATGGAAACAAAGCTGTAGTCTCCTACCAGAGACATGTAGAAATGAGGGGACTTTATATTACACCCCTCTTGTGTTAGATACAGATGTTCATTCATCTCTCTCCAAAATTAAAGTGAAAAGCAAAAGATGCAAGAAAGCTCGCCCTAAAAAGCTGAAGAGCTTCATCCCCATGGCCAAACAGGAAACATCCCCTGCTGACCTGCTTAGGACACATGAGAAAAAAATCCTCCTTTTTGGAAAACCTGGAATTGGAAAAACAACAGTCGCCCATCAAATGTTGAACCTCTGGGCAGAGAAAGATCACAGAGAACTAGATTACATGTTTTATTTTGACGTGAGAGACATTTCACACAGAAAACCCATGAGCCTGGAGGACCTTCTCTTTAACATGCACAGTGTTACACTCACTCAGTCACTCACTCTCTCTCACACACTCTCTCTCACTCACTCAGTCTCTCTCTCTGTGAGTGAGTGAGAGAGAGAGAGTGTGTGAGTGAGTGAGAAGAGAGAGAGAGAGGGAGAGAGTGACTGAGTGAGTGTGAGTGAGAGAGTGAGTGAGAGAGAGAGAGAGACTGAGAGAGAGACTGAGTGAGTGAGGGAGTGAGAGAGACAGCAAGAGAGAGACTGGGTGAGTGAGTGAGAGAGAGAGTGTGTGAGTGAGTGAGAGAGATAGAGAGTGAGTGAGTGACTGAGAGAGAGATAGAGAGACTGAGTGAGGGAGAGACAGAGAGAGAGAGAGACTGAGTGAGTGAGTGTGAGAGAGAGAGAGAGACTGAGTGAGTGAGTGAGACTGAGTGTGAGTGGGAGAGAGAGAGAGAGAGACTGAGTGAGTGTGAGTGAGTGTGAGAGAGAGAGTGAGAGAGAGAGAAAGTGAGTGAGTGAGTGAGAGAGTGACTGAGCGAGAGAGAGACTGAGTGAGTGAAACTGAGTGAGTGAGTAGAGAGAGAGAGAGACTGAGTGAGTGACAGAGAGAGAGAGAGAGAGAGAGAGAGAGAGAGAGAGAGAGAGACTCCCTCTATCTAGGCCTATATCAACGCACCATAACCCATGGGGCGCCAGCCTCCATAGCGCCAGCCAGACACCAAGAACCACAGACACAAAGACCGAGGCGAGTCAAGCTGCGGAGTCAAGCAGGTCAACAATATATTAGTAGAGACAGCCAACCTACCTACCTACCAGAAGACAACACACAATCTCACTGTGTAGAAATAGTAGGCTACAAATACAACAACAACAACACTCACACTGCCAGTGCACAAAAAGTACTAATACAATAACACACACACACACACACACACACAGTGCAAGTAAGCATGTCGTAGGACTGTTTATACCATGTGGATCCTGGACATACGACGAATACAACCTGAAACTTGAGGTACAACAATAGTCTCAGCCAGGCCTCACAGGTGCATGTGTTTTAAGGTCCCCAAAAGAGCGCTTCTTTAAAACACCCCTGACCACATCAGGGGACCCCAAACCATTTGATTCCCTTGCCAGACATCTCGGCTCACTACACAACAAGTGCTGCTCGCAATCGGATGCACTTTTAGGCCATTTATGAGACAAATAGCACAGGTAAACCAGTGCGCACCGCTCCACCCGACAGTCGAACGGTGAGGTTTTGAGCGAGTCGCAACAAAATGCACGGCCCTTCCGCGGGCCACATGACTTTATTCTGAACGGAGACAAGTCTGCTCGCTGGGCCGTTCGCTTTTGGACCGAAAACACGGCTCCGTCGGTGACTTTTGGGCCGATATAGGCGAACAGAAAACACAAGTGAAAGAGCATTTGGCCAGCCCAGAGAAGCCGAGCTGGGTGCCTTGAGTCTACATGGTTCTCATGTCGCGTTTAAGGCCAGCCCCCTGCTCGGTGTGGAGCTTCAATAGCGCAGAGCAGCGTCTACAGCAAACTTCTCCTCGCAGACCGTGTGTGTGTACCGGACCAAACGACAGACAGACATGGCAGAAGTCGCACCAGCACCCGCAGCCGCCGCGCCGGCCAAGGCACCCAAGAAGAAGGCAGCAGCCAAGCCCAAGAAAGCGGGACCCAGCGTAGGAGAGCTCATCGTCAAGGCTGTGACCGCTTCCAAGGAGAGGAGCGGCATGTCCCTGGCCGCGCTCAAGAAGACGCTGGCGGCAGGCGGCTACGACGTGGAGAAGAACAACTCCCGCGTCAAGATCGCAGTCAAGAGCCTCGTCACCAAGGGCACCCTGGTCCAGACCAAGGGCACCGGTGCATCCGGCTCCTTCAAGCTCAACAAGAAAGCTGTCGAGGCGAAGAGGACCGCCAAGAAAGCCGCAGTCCCCAAAGTAAAGAAGGTGGCCGCCAAGAAGCCCGCCGCGGCGAAGAAGCCCAAGAAGGTAGCAGCCAAGAAGGCCGTCGCCGCAAAGAAGTCCCCCAAGAAGGCCAAGAAGCCCGCTACACCCAAAAAGGCCGCCAAGAGCCCCAAGAAGGTGAAGAAGCCCGCCGCAGCGGCCAAGAAGGCGGCCAAGAGCCCCAAGAAGGCTACAAAGGCAGCCAAGCCCAAAGCCGCCAAGCCCAAGGCAGCCAAGCCCAAGAAGGCAGCCTCCAAGAAGAAGTAAACCTATTACAAACAGTGTTCTACTCGACACATGTTGTACCACAAAAGGCTCTTTTAAGAGCCACCCACCTCTTTCCATAGAAAGCGCATTGATTTCCATGTACTACCTGTCGTGAAAAAGAAATTACGCACACTAGGCTACTTTTAAGCACACAACATTGTCCCACTCTGGGTGTGTGCGAAGGGAGAGGCATATACTAGAGGGCCAAAATGGCTTAGAAATTTGACCTCACGAGTGCACCCTCACCAGCCATTTATATATGAGCCACTGGGCTATTCCCGTTCAGAGGCAGGCTGCTGTGATATGTTACAAGTGCCATGTAATAACAATCACAATACTATAGTGGCTTCGATTTCAAACTCAAGAGTGCACCCTCACCAGCTGTTTGTTTCCCATTTGGAGAGAAATAATGTGAGGATTTCATTTCGGACATTTTGGCGCTCACGCGAAATGACACAAAGTAACAAAGTCGGAGGGAAACAAAGTAGCCTCTCACTCGCTGCCTGTGGGTGGGAACCGGCTTAGGGCTGTCTGTCTGTCTGTCCGTAAAATGCTTTACAAAGGAGGGGGGAAAGAAACGAGTGATAATATAGGCCGAATAGTTACAAGAATTGTGTTCAGATGAATAATTGACACTATTAGTTGTGTGTCATTAGTTGCCTTGAATGCAGTCCAGAAGAAACATTGCATGCCAATTTACTTTGAAAGTCTCATGTTGCAGTGCTGCTGAGAGACTCATGCAGAGGCCCAAACTTTACAGTGGAGCACGGAGGCCATCTTGTGGTTAAATTTGGGTACTGCACACCATGGTTATTTGCTCTTTAGGCCAGCGTTTCCCAAACGCGGTCCTGGGGTCCCCAAGGGGTGCGCGTTTTGCAAATTGCGCCGATTCGTAGTTTTTTTAATCTATAATAGTCAAACTCCACCAAAACATTTGCTACCATCAGGAAGTACAAAGGCAGGATCGGCGCATGCGTTGCTGTATTCAGCACCGTTGTATGGACAGCGCTTGTGCTGCATCTCCACTCACGACACGGGTAATAGGGGAGGTCCGCGGTGCTGAAATGGACAGGGCCTCTGCCCAGTTGCCAGGGGTTATTTCCCGTTTGGGGGACTTTTGACACACTATAGGCACAGTTGAGTACACCCCTCATCCAATAGACCCCAGCAACTTCCTTTTGGATCCACGTTTACGGTATAGGGGATGCATTTGGGACATACCTTACGTCTCTGACCTTGTCAATATCAGCATTTCGCTCTATTTACCGTGAAGTGACATCATACTAGTAGTACATTACAGTATACGTTTGCGTAAAATAGTACCATTTAAAGGGAGCATGTCAGGGTCAATTACTGACAAATGAGAACACACTAATCCTCAGGGGTCATTTAGGGGCAAAACGCACCACTTTGTGAAGGTTTTGTTTTGATTGAAGAGCAAGAAAAGTATTCATTGCGCGCTGTCCCCCTCTTTTCGAGCCACGTCTACCGACTCGTGGTGGCTTTATGTTGTCCAAATGCTACTATTGCTTGACCCAAAATATCAACGTCACTACACTTTGCCACTGTCAGATATAGGCCTCCCTCTGTGCGCTAAAACTGGAAGGGACATTAGAATCCTCTAATTAATACTCCCTGTCCACTCGAAGTGGCTCATACTTTCCTACTAAATAGCATACTGAAGAAAAAACACTATGGAATGGGCACTTTTGAAGCGGATGTGGGTGGCTCTTAAAAGAGCCTTTGGGTTCGAGTCGGGGTGTTGAGGTTCCGAAGAGAGTGCGTTTAACCGCCGAAACCGTACAGGGTGCGTCCCTGACGTTTCAGAGCATAAACCACGTCCATGGCGGTAACGGTCTTCCTCTTGGCGTGCTCGGTGTAGGTGACTGCGTCACGGATCACGTTCTCCAGGAACACCTTCAGGACACCGCGGGTCTC
>NW_025534043.1:107500-117500 GCF_020615455.1 Coregonus clupeaformis
CAAGGCGGACCTAATTGGAACCTGTCCAAGGTCCTGCTCTGTCCTCTCCTTTTTTTAGCTCAAAATCGCCTTTCAGCTCTGCTGAATGCCGACCGAGCTAAAGAGTTGGAAAACGTGCCATAATATATTTCCTTCTAATAAAAGCGGATTTATGAACATGGTCACAATCCTGCTTTCTTTCTCTGTTTCTTTCTCAAGATCTCCCTTCAGCCACGCTGAGTACAGATCGAGCCAAAGAGTTAGAAGACATATCCAACAGATAGAAACGAATAAAAGGAGACGGTGTCGACCAAGACGCCGCTCTACAAATATCCACTACCTCTGTACCTCTGAAGAGGGCAGTAGAAGCTGCTACTCCACGAGTGGAATGCGCTTTAATACCCTGAGGCGGTTGTTGCCTCGCCGCTCGTACGCCGTCTCAATGCCTTCACAAAGCCAATGAGACAATCGCTGTTTTGAAAGTGGTCTACCCAATGCAGCCGCACCGTGACACACAAACAGCTGAGGCGATGACCTAATCGCTGCTGTGCGCTCAACGTAACACGCCAAAGCGCGTACTGGGCACAGACAATGAAACTTTTTCTCACTCCTCTCCCCATGGGGAGGGGGATAAAAAAGCCCACAATTCCACGGTCTGTGATCTATATGCACTGTTAATAACCTTGGCACAAATGCCGGGTTGGGACGTAACACCGCTCTGCTCAAATCGCCATTAATGGCAAGGCAGTCGGGTCTCGTCGACAGTGCACTCAAATCACTGACCGCGCTTAGCGTGTAGTCAAGGCGAGCAACAGCGCCCGTCTTGATAGACAGCATTTTGAGGGGTATTTGATTCAATGGCTCGAACGGCGACTTACATAGCGCTTCGAGAACCAAAGCCAAATCCCATCGGGGCAGCGTAGCTCTAGGCATTGGCCTAAGCCGTCGCGTTCCCAATAAAAAACGTTTCACTAATGGATGACTAAACAGGTTCTTCCCGTTAAACCCTTCATGACCAGCTGAAATTGCCGCTGCAAACACTCGAATGGTGGAGGGCGATTTCTGCTTATCAAACATAAACTGCAGGAATGAGAGCACACTCTCTACCTGACAGCTCATGGGGTCTACGTCCTGTGTGTTACACCACTGTGAGAAAACATTCCATCTGCTCGTGTACATCCTGGAAGTGGAACTGGCCCTAGCGCTCTGTATGGTTCTGATCACTGCATCAGATAACCCACGGCGCTTCAACCTGTCCCGTTCAGGAACCAAGCCCTCAGTGGTTGACCGATTATAGGCCACTGCCCTATCGAGCCTCCCGCCTGGCTCAACGCGTCTCGTCGATGTGGAATTGTCCAAGGTGGCACAATCAACATCTGACTCATCTCTGCAAACCACGGAGCCCCCGGCCGATCGGGCGCTATCAGTATCACTGTTAGCTCCTCTGATCTCACCCTGGCTAGCAGTGGGAGAATGCAAGACAGCGGAGGGAATGCATACAGGAGAACTTTCGCCACGGGCAGTGCGCGAACGCGTCTCTTCCCAATGGCGGCTCGTCCTGTTGTCTCAGGGAGAACCATAGGGGACACTGCGCGTTCACACGTGACGCGAACAGATCCACCTCGGCTCTCCCGAATTGTTTCCAAATTTGGAGAACAATGTCTGGGTGCAGACACCACTCGTCGTCTCGAGGACCCCCTCTTGACATGAGATCTGCCCCTACGTTCAAGTAGCCCGGAATGTGCGCTGCTCTCAACGAGCGAAGGTACTTGTGAGCCCACAGCCACAATTCCTCTGCCGCCCTGTGGAGGGCAGGAGACCTGACCCCTCCCTGGCGATTTATGTGAGCTACTGTGGTCCGGTTGTCTGACCAAACCAACACGTCGCGACCCCGAAGGGTAGACGCGAAGTGGTTCAGAACCAGTCGAACCGTTTCCAACTCCAAGAGGTTTATGTGCCGACCTGATTGAGGCCATGCACCACCTATCGCTTGAGACTGACATGTCCCTCCCCATCCAGTTAGACAGGCATCTGTATACACTGGAATGTAGGATGACACCTTGCCCATCGGGACTCCGTGCGTGAGAACGCACGGGTTCCTCCAATAGTCCAGGTCTGCTCTTAGCGAGAGAGGAACCACCACCAACCGATGACGTTGACGCACTGGGTCTAGTCTTAGTTAGGCGAACCACCGCTGTGTTCTGCGCATGTGCAGAAGCCCCAGCGGTACCACAGAGTGGGCTGCCGACATGAGACCCAAAAGTGACATGATCGATAGCGCCGTTACTGTGTGATTCGGACGACACTTCCTCAGGGCTAGTACCAATGCTGCCCTTCGAGGGTCCGAATTCGCGCCCTCATCATTACAGAGTCTAGCTGTAGTCCCAGGTAGACTATCTGATGACTGGGCCAGGGTGCGCTCTTTTCCCCAATTCCAGCGAACCCCAGACGCGTGAGATGAATCACTGTCTGTGTCGTGTGCATGAACGCCAGCTCTGCTGACGGGGCGAGAACCAGCAGGTCGTCTAGGTAGGCTAGTATCCTTATCCCTTGACGACGCAGCGGTTCCAATGCCGCCTCCACACATTTGGAAAAAGTTCGAGGTGCCAGGGCGTACCCAAACGGCATCCTCGTGAACTCGTACGCCACCCCTTGAAAGGCGAACCGCAGAAACTTTCTGTGGCGAGATTGAATCGGCACATGAAAGTACGCGTCCTTTAGGTCTATGCTTGTACAAAAGTCTCCCTTCTGGACACATTCCAGTAGACGTTTTGTCGTCAGCATTCGGAAGGGCCGTTTGGTTATGCTTTCGTTTAGAATGCGTAAATCCAAAATCGGCCTCACTCCCCCCGTCTTTTTGGGCACTAGGAAATAAGGCGAATAGAGCCCTTTGTTCCTCTGCTCTCGGGGAACTACTGTGACCGCCTCCTTCGCCAAAAGTTCCGTGATCTCTGACATCAGAGCGGCTACTTTGTCCGGCGTTTTCATCACCGTTTCCACCACTCCCCGAAACGGGGGGTGGGGTCCGGCGGAATTGGAGGGCATAACCCTTCTCTAACGTCTGTTCTAGCCAGCGTGAGGGTACAGCTTCGTCGCCACTGCCAGCAATGCAGAGAGAGCGGGCGTGCACGAAGCTGTGGTACATCCAGTAGGAAGGACCTGTATTCCTCTATGGCCCTCGCCGCCGCTATTCCCCAGCACTGAGTTGGTGGAATAGCCCAGGGTGGGCCCCCTCGAAAGGGAGAGGGAAACATCAGCTGGTTCTGTGTGAGTCGGAGGCCTTGATACGTTAGTTACGCCTGTAACTCCAGTAATCCGGCTCTCCGTGAACGCAGCACGGTTCCTGAACTGCGCTGGCTGAGGCATTAACCTGAGCCGCACGCTCTCCCCGAATAGCGATTGCATCATCACGTCATTGTCTGACTGAGACTGCCGCTTGCCCTGAGACCCATCCATTACAGCACTCATCTGAGTCTGAAAGGTGTGCTCTCTGACTGGTACCACACGGTGGTGCCATAATACCTCTTTACTGGTCTCATGCGTCCGCTCTACAACACACTCAGTGAGTGGTGGGCTGCGCTCAGAGCCATGGGCATTGATACGTTCATGATAGACCGGAGGCGTCCATACCTTAGTTACACTTGTAACTCTGGTATTCCCGCTCTCCGTGAACGTCGCACGGGTCTGAACTGCGCCGGCTGAGGCATTAGCCTGCAGCAAGGCGTTCTTCCCGGCTAGCGGCTGCGCCTTCATGTCACATTGGGACATAGACAGCTGCCTGCTATGTGAGACCTTTACTACAGAGCTCCTAGGAGTCTGTAGTAAGAGATCTTTATTAGGTGAGCTAAGGCTGCGCCTTGCTACCTCTTCCCTTTTCCTCTCCTGAGCGCGCTCAGCAACGCACTCTAGGTGGGTTGAGCTACACTCAGGATGGTGGGGGGATACCATAGAACGTGAAGTGTTCTGTACCTTATGGAATAAATGTCTTTCATTGACAATGTCAGTGAGACTCCGCTCTTTATTCACATAAAACAAAACGCCCTCCACGCCCTGAACAGTGGGGTGGGGGGAACAGTAGGCTCTTGAGCGTCGTACGCCGGGCCATCTCCCGTTTCGCCCCCTCGCCTCGTCACAAGTGCCGTCTCTTCTGGGATGCCTTTCGGTGCTGCCAGGCCGGCTTTGTGACAACCTCTCTGGTCGGCGGAACCGCTGCTGCCACCGCTGCTGCTGGAGGGGCCGAACCCGCTCTCCTGCCGCCTTCGGTGGGCGCCTGTCGCCTGGCCCGTCGCCTCCCTGCTCTGCTGGGGGCGTTTGGGGTGGACGGAACTGTCGGGGCTCTGCTGGCTTTCATCGCCAGCGGCAGATGCTTAGCCAGATGCCTCCTCTCCTCGTCCAGCTTGGCGATTCGTTCCGTGGCGTCTTTCACAGCGAGGCCAAATAGCCCTTCGCTGGAGACGGGGCGTTGAGCAATGAAGCTCTATCAGTCTCCTTCATAGCTGTCATCGACAGCCAGAGGTGTCTCTCCATGACCACCGAAGTGGCCATGGTCCTGCCCGCACAGATGGCTACCGCCTGTGTCCAGGTGGAGAATGGCTCCAGAAATCTTGGATGCCTCCTCCACCTCCTCACTGGTCAACTCAGACCTTCCTGTCGTAAGACGGGATAGGAGGCCGCGAGGATGGCGATGTTGTTTGCCGCCGCTACGCTCTGGGCTCCCAGCGTGAAGGATTTCTCAGCCAAAGTGGCTGTGAACCTATCCTTCTGCGCCGGCAGAGTGGCCTTCTTGGAGGCGGCCCAGGGACTCGAACCCGGCACTAAGAACGCCGTCATGGCGCCTTCGAGCCTGGGGATTCCCCTAGCTGCCCACTCGTATCCGTTCACTCTGGTGAATGGGGTGTACGCCCTGGCCGGCGACCGCGCCGCCAGGGGTGTCCCCCACGAGCCCTCGACATATTTACCAAGGGAGGGCAAGGCTGGAGCCATTGGCTCAGCTGCTCTCCTTGGTTTAGAGTAAGGGCCGCCCTCCATCAGATCCACCTCCATAGGGAGGGGAACTGGGGGCAGCGCAATCTCCAGTCGCTTGGTCGCCCTCTCAATGAGTTCCGGAAAGTCGGAACGCAGAGAGGCTGCTGCGAAGGACAGGGCTTCTGACCTAACAGAGCCCATGTCATCATCGCACAAGGATCCCTCAGACCTCACGCTCTCTGATAGAGAGGGGGTCTTGAAGGCAGGTGCCAGAGTATGGGATTGTCCCACTGGAACATCCCTCTCGGCGCCCTCCTTGTCATCCTCTGATTCTGCACTGTCCTCAGATATCTCCGAAGCGGAGGCGAGTGTGGACAGGGCATCATCCAGAGGGACGTCCTCTCTAAAAACGCCCAGCGCTGCTTCCTCTCCTTCACAGGAAGGAGGGCGCAGGAGGCGCAATTAGGAGGGATGTCGAGACCATCCTTGGCGTGCTGCGGTCCCAAGCACACGAAACATAGGTCGTGGGGGTCCGCAACGGCCATGGAAGTACATCGACAAAGGGCCCTGAAAAGGGCCTTTGGGGGTGGATATGTTGGTGCGCTCATTTAGGAAGACGTTGATGGCTGGATATCAACGTCGCGATCTTCCTGAGTCTTCTAGGCTTCTTCTCTAGTCCAGTCGCTGAAGATAATGGGAGGCAGATTGAGGGAACGGGGTTCCTTATATAGGGACACCTGTACTCTTATTGGCTGTAGGTGTGTGCATAATTTTGCTTCAGGCTGTTCTGCCCTAGGGCAGAGGGTAAACCACTAGGAGCAGAGCTCCCCTATGGGGCGGAGCTCCACGATATAGAACTGTGAGGCCGAGGGTGGCTTACCTTTACCCACCCAAACACCCCCCACATACAAACACACACACACCCACACACACACACAATGAAGGGATTGATTTCCTACGCATACAGAGGTGATAGTGATGTGCCAATATTGTATGGTACCTTTCTTAGCAAACCAATAATAAAGCTTCTTATAATGGGATAATTGTTATGATGTTGATCATTTGTATTGCCGCAGGATAGCCTCAGATGTGTCGTCACAGAACGGCCACAGAAAGAGGGCCCATCTCAACTGTTCATTTCAAAAGGGACAAATTGGAGGGGGTGCACTGATGCCATAAGGCCCAAGAGCACAGACTGCCACTTTATCAGTCAGTGCAGTTGAACATCTCAGATGTGACTAGCTTTCATAGGACAACTTATTGTTGCCATAATTGTCTCTTACCTGTACTTACTGGCTGCCGGCCCTCGGTGGAGTATATCGAGGAACAGAGGGTGCCTTTTAGGATAAGGGACTAACAAGGTTTTGACTAGGTGGGATACAGCTACGACCGGAAGTGACTTTTCCCTAGCAGGTTAGGCTAATTAGGCTAGAGTGCAGATACTTGACGTGTACAGTACAACAACAAATCACAGAGGGCCTGTTACCACACCCTATAGGCTTCAACATAATAATATAACAATATATAATAATACTCATACATAATAATCGAAAATCACCTTTGACTACAGTGACATTGGTAGTAAGTAGGCTACAGTATAATGGATAGCTACCCAACTGGGACAGAAAGTGGAAATGGAAGGGGGACACGCAGTGAGTAAAACTCCTAACGACATAAAAACACAGACACTTCAGTGGAACGCACAGGGCAAGACGGGAAGGAAGACGGGAGAAGGACTATTGAAGAGGAGATGAAGAACACCGGAAGCATCGAGTGAAGAAATGGGCCCGGAACAGGGTTAGGCCGAGATGCACTGTTGACGCCCTATGCTTCATTTAGGACCTCAAAGAAATGAGTCAACTCCTATAGGGACTATTTTCACCGCCACCTGCTGGACCAGAGGTCATGTGGCCAACACTCTGCTTGAGATCATTAAGAGCTATAAGGAGTCCATCAACTACCTGGTCAGTCAAGTCATATAGGGGGGGATTTCATGGCCACCTGCTGGAGCACAATTCATGTTTGCCAACACTGGCCTTAAAATCATTAGGAGCTATAAGGAATAAATCAACTCATCATTCAAGTCATATAGGGAGGGATCTTAGCACCACCTGCTGGATCAGAAGTACCCTTCACCGTAGGCACAAGAGAGCCATCATCTCTCAACCGGTGCAATTTCCATAAGTACGTGGTAATAAAACAAACAACGACAGCTCATCATATAGGCAGTGGTTTCAAAACTCTAAGCGCGTGTTCAAGTAGAGCACACCAAATCATACATGTACTTGTTCATCATACTGAATCAGTGTTTAATCTAGAAATACATGCCTCGCGTTGCAATACGTGTTCTTGTAAAGTCATTGCTTTCCACAATGCAATGCTCACATCACTTTCCGTGTGATATTGTTGTTCATTTGTTCAAATGTATTTGACTATGACTTAATCCGACTGCTCTGAATTCATAATCACCTCACGGTTTGGTGTTAACCTACCGATTTTCAACTGCTTTGCCTACTGCAGATTAGGAACGCTGTCATGAAAATGTATGCTTGGGAAGTCTAAAATGAGGGTATCTCCCCTTAAGGTAAATGTCTGTGTTCTGAGTGGCAAAAAAATACTGATTTTTTAATAACATTTAGATATGTGCATACTGCCAGTCCTTAGGCAAACGCATTTAGAAGGGAAAGAAGTGGAACCAATGAATACTTTTCTTGCTCTTCAATCAAAACAAAACCTTCACAAAGTGGTGCGTTTTGCCCCTAAATGACCCCTGAGGATTAGTGTGTTCTCATTTGTCAGTAATTGACCCTGACATATTCCCTTTAAATGGTACTATTTTACGCAAACGTATACTGTAATGTACTACTATTATGATGTCACTTTACGGTAAGTAGAGCGAAATGCTGATATTGACAAGGTCAGAGACTACTCCTGAGTGGCGCAGTGGTCTAAGGCACTGCATCGCAGTGCTAACTGTGCCTCTAGAGATCCTGGTTCGAATCCAGGCTCTGTCGCAGCCGGCCGCGACCGGGAGACCCATGGGGCGGCGCACAATTGGCCCAGCGTCGTCCAGGGTAGGGGAGGGAATGGCCGGCAGGGATGTAGCTCAGTTGATAGAGCAAGGTGTTTGCAACGCCAGGGTTGTGGGTTTGTTTCCCACGGGGGGCCAGTATAAAAAAATATGTATTCACTAACTGTAAGTCGGGTTTGGTGATTCCCTGGATGTTACCGCGGAGAATTTTGCGGTGACGCTTGGCGCCTCCTTTTCCGAGTCCCTTGCCGCCTTTGCCTCTTCCAGACATGGTGTGTTCGCTAGTTGAGTTCAAGTGAATGTTTGGCCGACCTGATTGAGGCCAGTGGCACAGAAAGCGCGCCTCTGTTATATGCTCTCTCTAAAGAGCAAATAACCATGGTGTGCAGTACCCAAATTTAACCACAAGATGGACTCCGTGCTCCATTGTAAAGTTTGGGCCTCTGCATGAGTCTCTCAGCAGCACTGCAACATGGGACTTTCAAAGTAAGTTGGCATGCAATGTTTCTTCTGGACTGCATTCAAGGCAACTAATGACACACAACTAATAGTGTCAATTATTCATCTGAACACAATTCTTGTAACTATTCGGCCTATATTATCACTCGTTTCTTTTCCCCCTCCTTTGTAAAGCATTTTACTGTGCTACTATAGTCCAAAGGAAGTGGATGATGCCAGACGGTTGTATATATGGTTGTATATATATATATACACACACACACACATTGAAGCTAGACTTCAGGCAACGAAAAGGTGCAATACGTAGCTTTTAGACGTGTTAGTGAACAACATACATGGTGGGTAATGTAGAGGTGCGTGTATACATGGAACAATTGTGCTTTTTGATGGAAATATGGAGGTGGCTCTTAAAAGAGCCTTTGGGGGAATTTTGGAGTTCAGGTCATCCTCATTTATGCGCGCTCTCCGCGAATACGGCGGGCCAGCTGGATGTCCTTGGGCATGATGGTCACCCGCTTGGCGTGGATGGCGCACAGGTTGGTGTCCTCGAACAGGCCGACCAGGTAAGCCTCGCTAGCCTCCTGCAGGGCCATCACGGCGGAGCTCTGGAAGCGCAGGTCGGTCTTGAAGTCCTGGGCGATTTCTCGCACCAGGCGCTGGAAGGGCAGCTTGCGGATGAGCAGCTCAGTGGACTTCTGGTAACGACGGATCTCTCTCAGAGCCACGGTGCCGGGCCTGTAACGGTGAGGCTTCTTACACCGCCGGTGGCCGGGGCACTCTTGCGAGCAGCCTTAGTGGCAAGCTGCTTCCTGGGGGCTTTGCCACCGGTGGATTTGCGAGCGGTTTGTTTGGTTCTGGCCATGGCGCTTCTCTGACAGTCGGGAGTATAGCCTCGAAATGCCTAAGTGAAGTTTATATAGCCGGCAGTGGGGCCTGCTGATTGGACACCATCTCCCCACCAACCCGATTGGCCCGTCGCGCAGGCCTCCTCCGTTGGCCATTGGACGGGAGGCGCGGCCTCTCCAAAATTCAAACTCCCGGTGCGCGCGCGCAATAGGACGCCGCCGGCCCTTTATGCGCAATAGGACGCCGCCGGCCCTTTACGCGCAATAGGACGCCGCCGGCCCTTTACGCGCAATAGGACGCCGCCGGCCCTTTACGCGCAATAGGACGCCGCCGGCCCTTAACGCGCAATAGGACGCCGCCGGCCCTTTACGCGCAATAGGACGCCGCCGGCTCTTTATGCGCAATAGGACGCCGCCGGCCCTTTATGCGCAATAGGACGCCGCCGGCCCTTAACGCGCAATAATAGACGCCAAAGTCAAGAGTGACATCTTATAGGCACGTTGTAATCTAATGCTAGCCTGCTATGGCAAACGAGGCCTAGTAGGTGATGTTGTTCATGCAAGGCCTCATGTGGGCACAGAATGTCGAAATAGTTGTGTATACACCCACTCAATGTGTGGCGGTCATAGAAAGGTACTTTGCGCTTTTGGAGAGCTAGGTGGTTGGCTCTTAAAAGAGCCTTTGGGGGTTGAGTAGTCAAGTTGAAGTCGCAGTAGCGAA
>NW_025534043.1:122500-140000 GCF_020615455.1 Coregonus clupeaformis
GAGAGGCTACTTTGTTTCCCTCCGACTTTGTTACTTTGTGTCATTTCGCGTGAGCGCCAAAATGTCCGACATGAAATCCTCACATTATTTCTCTCCAAATGGGAAACAAACAGCTGGTGAGGGTGCACTCTTGAGTTTGAAATCGAAGCCACTATAGTATTGTTATTACATGGCACTTGTAACGGCGCTTGTAACGCCAAGGTAGTGGGTTCGATCCCCGGGACCACCCACACACAACAATGTATGCACGCACGACTGTAAGTCGCTTTGGATAAAAGCGTCTGCTAAATGGCATATTATATTATTATTATTATTATTACATATCACAGCAGCCTGCCTCTGAACGGGAACAGCCCAGTGACTCATATATAAATATGGCTGTTGAGGGTGCACTCGTGAGTTTGAATTCGAAGCCACTATAGTATTGTTATTACATGGCACTTGTAACATATCACAGCAGCCTGCCTCTGAACGGGAATAGCCCAGTGACTCATATATAAATATGGCTGTTGAGGGTGCACTCGTGAGTTTGAATTCGAAGCCACTATAGTATTGTTATTACATGGCACTTGTAACACATCACAGCAGCCTGCCTCTGAACGGAATAGCCCAGTGACTCATATATAAATATGGCTGTTGAGGGTGCACTCTTGAGTTTGAAATCGAAGCCACTATAGTATTGTTATTACATGGCACTTGTAACATATCACAGCAGCCTGCCTCTGAACGGGAATAGCCCAGTGGCTCATATATAAATATGGCTGTTGAGGGTGCACTCGTGAGTTTGAATTCGAAGCCACTATAGTATTGTTATTACATGGCACTTGTAACATATCACAGCAGCCTGCCTCTGAACGGAATAGCCCAGTGACTCATATATAAATATGGCTGTTGAGGGTGCACTCGTGAGGTCAAATTTCTAAGCCATTTTGGCCCTCTAGTATATGCCTCTCCCTTCGCACACACCCAGAGTGAGACAATGTTGTGTGCGTAATTTCTTTTTCACGACAGGTAGTACATGGAAATCAATGCGCTTTCTATGGAAAGAGGTGGGTGGCTCTTAAAAGAGCCTTTTGTGGTATAACATGTGTCGAGTAGAACACTGTTTGTAATAGGTTTACTTCTTCTTGGGGGCTGCCTTCTTGGCCTTGGCTGCCTTGGGCTTGGCGGCTTTGGGCTTGGCTGCCTTTGTAGCCTTCTTGGGGCTCTTTGCCGCCTTCTTGGCAGCTGCGGCGCTTCTTCACCTTCTTGGGGCTCTTGGCGGCCTTTTTGGGTGTAGCGGGCTTCTTGGCCTTCTTGGGGGACTTCTTTGCGGCGACAGCCTTCTTGGCTGCTACCTTCTTGGGCTTCTTCGCCGCGGCTGGCTTCTTGGCGGCCACCTTCTTTACTTTGGGGACTGCGGCTTTCTTGGCGGGCCTCTTCGCCTCGACAGCTTTCTTGTTGAGCTTGAAGGAGCCGGATGCACCGGTGCCCTTGGTCTGGACCAGGGTGCCCTTGGTGACGAGGCTTTTGACTGCGATCTTGACGCGGGAGTTGTTCTTCTCCACGTCGTAGCCGCCTGCCGCCAGCGTCTTCTTGAGCGCGCCAGGGACACGCCGCTCCTCTCCTTGGGAAGCGGTCACAGCCTTGACGATGAGCTCTCCTACGCTGGGTCCCGCTTTCTTGGGCTTGGGTGCTGCCTTCTTCTTGGGTGCCTTGGCCGGCGCGGCTGCTGCGGGTGCTGGTGCGACTTCTGCCATGTCTGTCTGTCGTTTGGTCCGGTACACACACGGTCTGCGAGGAGAAGTTTGCTGTAGACGCTGCTCTGCACTATTGAAGCTCCTCACTGAGCAGGGGGCTGGCCTTAAACGCGACATGAGAACCATGTAGACTCAAGGCACCCAGCTCGGCTTCTCTGGGCTGGCCAAATGCTCTTTCACTTGTGTTTTCTGTTCGCCTATATCGGCCCAAAAGTCACCGACGGAGCCGTGTTTTTGGTCCAAAAGCGAACGGCCCAGCGAGCAGACTTGTCTCCGTTCAGAATAAAGTCATGTGGCCCGCGGAAGGGCCTGTGCATTTTGTTGCGACTCGCTCAAAACCTCACCGTTCGACTGTCGGGTGGAGCGGTGCGCACTGGTTTACCTGTGCTATTTGTCTCCTAAATGGCCTAAAAGTGCATCCGATTGCGAGCAGCACTTGTTGTGTAGTGAGCCGAGATGTCTGGCAAAGGGAATCAAAGGGTTTGGGGTCCCCTGATGTGGTCAGGGGTGTTTTAAAGAAGCGCTCTTTTGGGGACCTTAAAACACATGCACCTGTGAGGCCTGGCTGAGACTAGTGTTGTACCTCAAGTTTCAGGTTGTATTCGTCGTATGTACAGGATCCACATGGTATAAACAGTCCTACGACATGCTTACTTGCACTGTGTGTGTGTGTGTGTGTGTGTTATTGTATTAGTACTTTTTGTGCACTGGCAGTGTGAGTGTTGTTGTTGTTGTATTTGTAGCCTACTATTTCTACACAGTGAGATTGTGTGTTGTCTTCTGGCAGGTAGGTAGGTTGGCTGTCTCTACTAATATATTGTTGACCTGCTTGACTCCGCAGCGTGACTCGCCTCGGTCTTTGTGTCTGTGGGTCTTGGTGTCTGGCTGGCGCTATGGAGGCTGGCGCCCCATGGGTTATGGCGCGTTGATATAGGCCTAGATAGAGGGAGTCTCTCTCTCTCTCTCACTCTCTCACTCACTCACTCACTCTCACACACACACACTCTCTCTCTCTCTCTCTCTCTCTCTCTCTCTCTCTCTCTCTCTCTCTCTCTCTCTCTCTCTCTCTCACTCACTCACTCACTACACTCTCTCTCACTCACTCACCCAGTCTCTCTCTCGCTGTCACTCTCTCACTCACTCAGTCTCTCTCTCTCTCTCTCAGTCTCTCTCTCTCTCTCTCACTCTCTCACTCACTCAGTCACTCTCTCTCTCACTCACTCTCTCTCTCTCACTCACTCACTCAGTCACTCACTCACTCACTCACTCACTCACTCACTCACTCTCTCTCTCGCTCTCTCTCTCTCAGTCACTCATTCAGTCTCTCTCTCACTCACTCACTCACTCAGTCTCACTCACTCAGTCTCTCTCTCTCTCTCTCTCTCTCTCTCTCTCTCTCTCTCTCTCTCTCTGTCTCTCTCTCTGTCTCTCTCTCACTCAATTTCAATTCAATTTAAGGGCTTTATTGGCATGGGAAACGTGTGTTAACATTGCCAAAGCAAGTGAAGTAGATAGTAAACAAAAGTGAAATAAACAATAAATATTAACAGTAAACATTACACTCAGAAGTTTCAAAAGAATAAAGACATTTCAAATGACATAGTATGTATATATACAGTGTTGTAACAATGTGCAAATAGTTAAAGTACAAATGGGAAAATAAATAAACATAAATATGGGTTGTATTTACAATGGTGTTTGTTCTTCACTGGTTGCCCTTTTCTTGTGGCAACAGGTCACAAATCTTGCAGCTGTGATGGCACACTGTGGTTTTTCACCCAGTAGATAAGGGAGTTTATCAAAATTGGGTTTGTTTTCGAATTCTTTGTGGATCGCTGTAATCTGAGGGAAATATGTGTCTCTAATATGGTCATACATTTGGCAGGAGGTTAGGAAGTGCAGCTCAGTTTCCACCTCATTTTGTGGGCAGTGTGCACATAGCCTGTCTTCTCTTGAGAGCCAGGTCTGCCTACGGCGGCCTTTCTCAATAGCAAGGCTATGCTCACTGAGTCTGTACATAGTCAAAGCTTTCCTTAAGTTTGGGTCAGTCACAGTGGTCAGGTATTCTGCCACTGTGTACTCTCTGTTTAGGGCCAAATAGCATTCTAGTTTGCTCTTACTTTTTGTTTGTTCTTTCCAATGTGTCAAGTAATTCTCTTTTTGTTTTCTCATGATTTGGTTGGGTCTAGTTGTGTTGTTGTTGTTGTTGTCCTGGGGCTGTGTGGGGTCTGTTTGTGTTTGTGAACAGAGCCCCAGGACAAGCTTACTTAGGGGACTCTTCTCCAAGTTCATCTCTCTGTAGGTGATGGCTTTGTTATGGAAGGTTTGGGAATCGCTTCCTTTTAAGTGGTTATAGAATTTAACGGCTCTTTTCTGGATTTTGATAATTAGCGGATATTGGCCTAATTCTGCTCTGCATGCCTTATTTGGTGTTTTACGTTGTACACGGAGGATGTTTTTGCAGAATTCTGCATGCAGAGTCTCAATTTGGTGTTTGTCCCATTTTGTGAATTCTTGGTTGGTGAGCGGACCCCAGACCTCACAACCATAAAGGGCAATGGGTTCTATAACTGATTCAAGTATTTTTAGCCAGATCCTAATTGGTGTCAAATTTTATGTTCCTTTTGATGGCATAGAAGGCCCTTCTTGCCTTGTCTCTCAGATCGTTCACAGCTTTGTGGAAGTTACCTGTGGTGCTGATGTTTAGGCCGAGGTATGTATAGTTTTTTGTGTGCTCTAGGGCAACGGTGTCTAGATGGAATTTGTATTTGTGGTCCTGGCAACTGGACCTTTTTTGGAACACCATTATTTTTGTCTTACTGAGATTTACTGTCAGGGCCCAGGTCTGACAGAATCTGTGCAGAAGATCTAGGTGCTGCTGTAGGCCCTCCTTGGTTCACTCACTCACTCACTCACTCACTCACTCACTCACTCACTCAGTCTCTCTCTCTCTCTCTTTCTCTCTCAGTCACTCACTCAGTCTCTCTCTCTCTCTCTCTCACTCACTCACACTCACTCACTCAGTCTCACTCACTCACTCAGTCTCTCTCTCTCTCTCTCTCTCTCTCTCTCTCTCTCTCTCTCTCTGTCACTCACTATGTCTCTCTCTCTCTCTGTCTCTCACTCACACACTCTCTCTCTCTCACTCACTCACCCAGTCTCACTCACCCAGTCTCTCTCTCGCTGTCACTCTCTCACTCACTCAGTCTCTCTCTCTCTCTCTCTCACTCTCTCACTCACTCAGTCACTCTCTCTCTCTCACTCTCTCTCTCGCTCTCTCTCTCTCTCTGTCACTCACTCTCTCTCTCTCTCTCTCTCTCTCTCTCTCTCTCTCTCTCACTCACTCACTCAGTCTCTCTCTCTCTCTCTTTCTCTCTCAGTCACTCACTCAGTCTCTCTCTCTCTCTCTCACACTCACTCACTCAGTCTCACTCACTCACTCAGTCTCTCTCTGTCTCTCTCTCTCTCTCACTCACTCACTATGTCTCTCTCTCTCTCTCTCTGTCTCTCACTCACTCACTCACTCACTCAGCTCTCTCTCTCTCTGTCTCTCTCTCTCTCTCTCTCAGTCTCTCTCTCTCTCTCTCACTCACTCAGTCTTTTTCTCTCTGTCTCTCACTCACTCTCTCACTCACACTCACTCAGTCTCTCTCTGTCTCTCTCTCACACTCTCTCTGTCTCTCTCCGAGTGGGACAAGGGCTGCATATGTGGTTGGACTGGGAGAAGAATCCCAGCAGGTGCATGTGGGTCAGAAGGTTGATTGCGGCCTCTTTTCTTTTCCCTGTTGTATAGGCTATCCCCAAGGTAGTCATTGGGATCCGCTACTGCTCCAACGACTATCGCAAGGGCCGCCCAACAGACACATTCATAGCCCCACTTTGTCACGTGGAAGCCACTGCCTTTTATCCTGTTGCCTCGTGAGTGTAGTAGGAAGGAAAATACGCTACGTGACTCAAATGTACTACACTTTACATGGACATTTTGAGTCATGTAGCAGACGCTCTTATCCAGAGCCACTTATAGTTGAGTGCCTACATTTTCATACTGGCCCCCCGTGGGAAACGAACCCGCAATCCTAGACGGGATTATTCACCCCCTTTTTATTCTTGCCATTTTCGTTCTAATTCACATCATTAGTGTATAGTCAAATGATGGAGCGTCCATTCACTCCGTCTGTGTCCTACCGATTCAGGAAGTCGACTCAAAATGACTATCCGCTCAATAAACGACAAAAGGCATTTCTTTCCAATCAAACCCAACAGACTGCTTTTTTTTATTTACACCCTTTGTCAAATGGTGCCATTTTACATTGCCTTCACCTGGAATGGAGGCCGACAAACATGGCTTACTATTCAGCGTGCAAAGACAACAAAAAAGGCGCGCTAAACCCCTACGCTGGAACGGGCGGGGGAAATGATACAATGTAGCCACTCTCCGAGCCGGCGCGCGCCGCCCGTTAAACATTCTCTCTCTCTCTCTCTCTCTCTCTCTCTCTCTCTCTCATTCACTCACTCACTCACTCACACTCACTCAGTCTCTCTCTCACCACAGGCAGCGAGTGAGAGGCTACTTTGTTTCCCTCCGACTTTGTTACTTTGTGTCATTTCGCGTGAGCGCCAAAATGTCCGACATGAAATCCTCACATTATTTCTCTCCAAATGGGAAACAAACAGCTGGTGAGGGTGCACTCGTGAGTTTGAATTCGAAGCCACTATAGTATTGTTATTACATGGCACTTGTAAAATATCACAGCAGCCTGCCTCTGAACGGGAACAGCCCAGTGGCTCATATATAAATATGGCTGTTGAGGGTGCACTCGTGAGTTTGAATTCGAAGCCACTATAGTATTGTTATTACATGGCACTTGTAACATATCACAGCAGCCTGCCTCTGAACGGGAACAGCCCAGTGGCTCATATATAAATATGGCTGTTGAGGGTGCACTCGTGAGTTTGAATTCGAAGCCACTATAGTATTGTTATTACATGGCACTTGTAACATATCACAGCAGCCTGCCTCTGAACGGGAATAGCCCAGTGACTCATATATAAATATGGCTGTTGAGGGTGCACTCGTGAGTTTGAATTCGAAGCCACTATAGTATTGTTATTACATGGCACTTGTAACACATCACAGCAGCCTGCCTCTGAACGGAATAGCCCAGTGACTCATATATAAATATGGCTGTTGAGGGTGCACTCGTGAGGTCAAATTTCTAAGCCATTTTGGCCCTCTAGTATATGCCTCTCCCTTCGCACACACCCAGAGTGAGACAATGTTGTGTGCGTAATTTCTTTTTCACGACAGGTAGTACATGGAAATCAATGCGCTTTCTATGGAAAGAGGTGGGTGGCTCTTAAAAGAGCCTTTTGTGGTATAACATGTGTCGAGTAGAACACTGTTTGTAATAGGTTTACTTCTTCTTGGGGGCTGCCTTCTTGGCCTTGGCTGCCTTGGGCTTGGCGGCTTTGGGCTTGGCTGCCTTTGTAGCCTTCTTGGGGCTCTTTGCCGCCTTCTTGGCCGCTGCGGCGGGCTTCTTCACCTTCTTGGGGCTCTTGGCGGCCTTTTTGGGTGTAGCGGGCTTCTTGGCCTTCTTGGGGGACTTCTTTGCGGCGACAGCCTTCTTGGCTGCTACCTTCTTGGGCTTCTTCGCGCGGCGGGCTTCTTGCGGCCACCTTCTTTACTTTGGGGACTGCGGCTTTCTTGGCGGGCCTCTTCGCCTCGACAGCTTTCTTGTTGAGCTTGAAGGAGCCGGATGCACCGGTGCCCTTGGTCTGGACCAGGGTGCCCTTGGTGACGAGGCTTTTGACTGCGATCTTGACGCGGGAGTTGTTCTTCTCCACGTCGTAGCCGCCTGCCGCCAGCGTCTTCTTGAGCGCGGCCAGGGACACGCCGCTCCTCTCCTTGGAAGCGGTCACAGCCTTGACGATGAGCTCTCCTACGCTGGGTCCCGCTTTCTTGGGCTTGGCTGCTGCCTTCTTCTTGGGTGCCTTGGCCGGCGCGGCTGCTGCGGGTGCTGGTGCGACTTCTGCCATGTCTGTCTGTCGTTTGGTCCGGTACACACACACGGTCTGCGAGGAGAAGTTTGCTGTAGACGCTGCTCTGCACTATTGAAGCTCCTCACTGAGCAGGGGGCTGGCCTTAAACGCGACATGAGAACCATGTAGACTCAAGGCACCCAGCTCGGCTTCTCTGGGCTGGCCAAATGCTCTTTCACTTGTGTTTTCTGTTCGCCTATATCGGCCCAAAAGTCACCGACGGAGCCGTGTTTTTGGTCCAAAAGCGAACGGCCCAGCGAGCAGACTTGTCTCCGTTCAGAATAAAGTCATGTGGCCCGCGGAAGGGCCGTGCATTTTGTTGCGACTCGCTCAAAACCTCACCGTTCGACTGTCGGGTGGAGCGGTGCGCACTGGTTTACCTGTGCTATTTGTCTCCTAAATGGCCTAAAAGTGCATCCGATTGCGAGCAGCACTTGTTGTGTAGTGAGCCGAGATGTCTGGCAAGGGAATCAAAGGGTTTGGGGTCCCCTGATGTGGTCAGGGGTGTTTTAAAGAAGCGCTCTTTTGGGGACCTTAAAACACATGCACCTGTGAGGCCTGGCTGAGACTAGTGTTGTACCTCAAGTTTCAGGTTGTATTCGTCGTATGTACAGGATCCACATGGTATAAACAGTCCTACGACATGCTTACTTGCACTGTGTGTGTGTGTGTGTGTGTGTGTTATTGTATTAGTACTTTTTGTGCACTGGCAGTGTGAGTGTTGTTGTTGTTGTATTTGTAGCCTACTATTTCTACACAGTGAGATTGTGTGTTGTCTTCTGGTAGGTAGGTAGGTTGGCTGTCTCTACTAATATATTGTTCACCTGCTTGACTCCGCACCGTGACTCGCCTCGGTCTTTGTGTCTGTGGGTCTTGGTGTCTGGCTGGCGCTATGGAGGCTGGCGCCCCATGGGTTATGGCGCGTTGATATAGGCCTAGATAGAGGGAGTCTCTCTCTCTCTCTCTCTCTCTCTCTCTCTCACTCACTCACTCACTCACTCAGTCAGTCACTCACTCACTCACTCACACACTCTCTCTCTCTCTCTCTCTCTCTCACTCACTCACACACTCTCTCTCTCTCTCACTCACTCACTCAGTCTCTCTCTCTCTCTCTCAGTCACTCACTCACCCCTTCCGCGGGCCACATGACTTTATTCTGAACGGAGACAAGTCTGCTCGCTGGGCCGTTCGCTCCCCACTTTGTCACGTGGAAGCCACTGCCTTTTATCCTGTTGCCTGGTGAGTGTAGTAGGAAGGAAAATACGCTACGTGACTCAAATGTACTACACTTTACATGGACATTTTAAGTCATGTAGCAGACGCTCTTATCCAGAGCCACTTATAGTTAAGTGAGTGCCTACATTTTCATACTGGCCCCCCGTGGGAAACGAACCCGCAACCCTGGCGTTGCAAGCGCAGTGCTCTACCAACTGAGCTACAGGGGACTATATATGTATGATGCGACCTGGACCGGAAATGTCCCGTTGGCAAAAAGGGCTACGTTCATATATATATATAGGCCTACTCCTATTCTTCCTAGACGGGATTATTCACCCCCTTTTTATTCTTGCCATTATCGTTCTAATTCACATCATTAGGGTATAGTCCAATGATGGAGCGTCCATTCACTCCGTCCGTGTCCTACCGATTCAGGAAGTCGACTCAAAATGACTATCCGCTCTATAAACGACAAAAGGCATTTCTTTCCAATCAAACTCAACAGACTGCTTTTTTTATTTACACCCTTTGTCAAATGGTGCCATTTTACATTGCCTTCACCTGGAATGGAGGCCGACAAACATGGCTTACTATTCAGCGTGCAAAGACAACAAAAAAGGCGCGCTAAACCCCTACGCTGAAACGGGAGGGGGAAATGATACAATGTAGCCGCTCTCCGAGCCGGCGCGCGCCGCCCGTTAAACATTGATACAATGTAACCGCGGTCCTACAATGTAACGCAGCCTACCTACGCATTCATTCGGTGGCGATGGAATTGCTCTTTTTACTGACAGAGTGGGTGGCTCTTAAAAGAGCCTTTGGGTTAGTAGAGCAGTCCAAATGCGCTGTTTACTTGGAGCTGGTGTGCTTGGTTACGGCCTTGGTGCCCTCGGACACGGCGTGTTTGGCAAGTTCACCGGGAGTAGCAGGCGCACGGCGGTCTGGATCTCCCTGGAGGTGATGGTAGAACGCTTGTTGTAGTGGGCCAGGCGAGAGGACTCTCCGGCGATACGCTCGAAGATGTCGTTCACGAACGAGTTCATGATTCCCATGGCCTTGGAGGAAATGCCGGTGTCGGGGTGGACCTGCTTCAGGACCTTGTACACGTAGATGGCGTAACTCTCCTTCCTGGACTTTCTGCGCTTCTTGCCGCCCTTCCCTGCGGTCTTGGTGACGGCTTTCTTGGAGCCCTTCTTGGGCGCTGACTTTGCTGGCTCGGGCATGATGATGTCTCGTTGCTTCTCAGAAACGAATGAGCGCGTGAAGGGCGCTTACCCGTCTTATGAAGAGGAAGCTAAGCAAAGTCAGCGGCAGTGGACACTCCCCTGCTTGCTCGTAGGCGCCCCTGCTATTTGCCTAGTGGAGCTCTAGTGCTCAAAAGAGCCTTCCGCTCAGAGGCTAGCTTCCCGAACAAAGACAATTGAGGGGGCGCGCGCGGGTCCTCACCCCCTCCCTCCTCTCTATAGCCTATGATCTGTGACCGATGGGGGATTGTGTGTTTCAAAAGGGGGCCTTTGATAGTTGTCCAAATGGCACGATTGTTGTGCCAAATAATGCTGGTGATAGAATTGCCCACTTTGGCACCGTCAGACATAGGGCTCGCATTTTGGACTGTGTGTGTGTGTGTGTGTGTGTGTGCGCGCTGTGCCCCTCTTTTCGAGCCACGTCTACCGACTCGTGGTGGCTTTATGTTGTCCAAATTCCACTATTGCTTGACCCAAAATAACAACGTCACTACACTTTGCCACTGTCAGATATAGGCCTCCCTCTGTGCGCTAAAACTGGAAGGAACATTAGAATCCTCTAATTAATACTCCCTGTCCACTCGAAGTGGCTCATACTTTCCTACTAAATAGCATACTGAAGAAAAAAAAAAACACTATATGGAATAGGCCCTTTTGAAGCGGATGTGGGTGGCTCTTAAAAGAGCCTTTGGGTTCGAGTCGGGGTGTTGAGGTTCCGAAGAGAGTGCGTTTAACCGCCGAAACCGTACAGGGTGCGTCCCTGACGTTTCAGAGCGTAGACCACGTCCATGGCGGTAACGGTCTTCCTCTTGGCGTGCTCGGTGTAGGTGACTGCGTCACGGATCACGTTCTCCAGGAACACCTTCAGGACACCGCGGGTCTCCTCGTAGATCAGACCGGAAATACGCTTCACGCCGCCGCGGCGAGCCAGACGGCGGATAGCGGGCTTGGTGATTCCCTGGATGTTATCGCGGAGAACTTTGCGGTGACGCTTGGCGCCTCCTTTTCCGAGTCCCTTGCCGCCTTTGCCTCTTCCAGACATGGTGTGTTCGCTAGTTGCGTTCAAGTGAATGAATGACTTCAGCACCGGTGTGCCGTGCGCTATTATCTGCGTTTGGCCGACCTGATTGAGGCCAGTGGCACAGAAAGCGCGCCTCTGTTATATGCTCTCTCTAAAGAGCAAATAACCATGGTGTGCAGTACCCAAATTTAACCACAAGATGGCCTCCGTGCTCCACTGTAAAGTTTGGGCCTCTGCATGAGTCTCTCAGCAGCACTGCAACATGGGACTTTCAAAGTAAGTTGGCATGCAATGTTTCTTCTGGACTGCATTCAAGGCAACTAATGACACACAACTAATAGTGTCAATTATTCATCTGAACACAATTCTTGTAACTATTCGGCCTATATTATCACTCGTTTCTTTTCCCCCTCCTTTGTAAAGCATTTTACTGTGCTACTATAGTCCAAAGGAAGTGGATGATGCCAGACGGTTGTATATATGGTTGTATATATATATATACACACACACACACACTGAAGCTAGACTTCAGGCAACGAAAAGGTTCAATACGTAGCTTTTAGACGTGTTAGTGAACAACATACATGGTGGGTAATGTAGAGGTGCGTGTATACATGGAACAATTGTGCTTTTTTGATGGAAATATGGAGGTGGCTCTTAAAAGAGCCTTTGGGGGATTTTGGAGTTCAGGTCATCCTCATTTATGCGCGCTCTCTGCGAATACGGCGGGCCAGCTGGATGTCCTTGGGCATGATAGTCACCCGCTTGGCGTGGATGGCGCACAGGTTGGTGTCCTCGAACAGGCCGACCAGGTAAGCCTCGCTAGCCTCCTGCAGGGCCATCACGGCGGAGCTCTGGAAGCGCAGGTCGGTCTTGAAGTCCTGGGCGATTTCTCGCACCAGGCGCTGGAAGGGCAGCTTGCGGATGAGCAGCTCAGTGGACTTCTGGTAACGACGGATCTCTCTCAGAGCCACGGTGCCGGGCCTGTAACGGTGAGGCTTCTTCACACCGCCGGTGGCGGGGCACTCTTGCGAGCAGCCTTAGTGGCAAGCTGCTTCCTGGGGGCTTTGCCACGGTGGATTTGCGGCGGTTTGCTTGGTTCTGATTTAAGGGTTTTTATTAAAAAGCGTACAAAAACCATACATCATAAATCATTCAATTTCAATACAATACAATATTTGCATCACGCCACACCATTCTCACACCAGTATCCTCTCACCCTCCTCTTTCCACCACCCCATCACTATTAACCAACCAACAACCCCATCATAATAAGAAAAAACTACACTATGCCATTTAGCAGACGCTGTACTTACCGTCATGCTTGCATACATTTTACATATGGGCGGCTTCGGGTTCCGAACCCACTACAAACGCCATGCTCTACCCCACTGAGCCACCTAGGACTACGAGAAAATAAACATAGAAATCACATCATGTATACCGGCTAAGCCACATAGGACTACGTGAAAATAAACATAGAAATCACATCATGTATACCGGCTACGCCACATAGGACTATGAGAAACCAAACAAAAATCAAGCTATAACACTAGATACACCTCAGGGGAGCACCTTCCCTCCCCTTTTTACCCAGCCACAAGAAACACACCCTCCTCCCTACCCCTCTATACTAAACCTAAACCCCCCTCTACACTAATCCTAAACCCCCTTCCACCTCTCCCGAGCAGCATGCTGCCCCCACTTCTTCTCCTCTCCCTTCATCCTCCCCCTCAAATTTCTCTCCACCCTCCTCACTATCCCCTCCACACCCCCCTTCTCCCCCTGTCCTTTCCAATTTCTGCCTAGCCTCCCACAAACCCTGTTTAAAGAGGCTTATGAGAAGCCAGAGCAGAAACCTGTCCCTAACCGTCCCCCTCGCTCTCCCTACCCCCTCTCTCTACCCCCTAGCCCATGTAACCACAAAATCCCTCTCACCCTGCCTATCGGACCCTGTGCCCTAGCCCACACTACCCGGCGAAAGCACAGTCCCAAAAAACATGGCGCACCGTCTCCTCCCCGCCACAAGTTGGCCTTGGGCAGGTGGGGGATCGAGTCAAGCCACGCCCGTACAAGATGGAACGTACGGGCAAGCCCTTATAGAGGCTCAACCAATTCAGGTCCTTGAGCCTGTTATCCAGACCTCGCACCTGCACTCCTTCCCAAACCACAGCCGGGATACCCAATAACGGCCGGGACACCCTCCCGTCTCACCTCCTCGTACAGGTGCCTGTGATCTAAACCTACTCGGGCTACTTCAACCTCGGGGTGACCACGCAGCCACTTGGCCGCATAGCCAAAGTGCCACGGCAGCTGTTCCGCCCGAGGACCCGTGTTAGTCCACACCATTACGCTTCTCGCCTGGTAAGAGAAGAACACCCGCAGGAGGTAACCAGACGGGTGTATTACCGGATGAGCCAGCTCAGTCAACAAATATGAAACAAAAATTGAATCCAGCTTGAGGGGGAAATGTGGTACCCCCCTACCTCCCTCCCCGATGGGACAGAGCATGCGTACCCTCGCGACATACTCTTGCCTGCCACCCCACATGAACTGGAACACCAGCTTCACTAGAGGCACTCTCAGACTCTCTGGCAATGGGTAGACGTATGCCATATACAATAGTGATGGCAACACATCCACCTTGAGGACCAGGACCTTGCCTATAAAAGACAATGACCTAGCCCTCCACATCCCCACCTTCCTCTGCACCACTGCGATGCATCTGTTCCAGTTCAGCGTCGCTGAGCCAGAGGTCTCAAAAAGGACCCCGAGAATCTTCAGGGCCCCACTACAGAGAGATAACCCCCAGGCACATCCGTCCTCCCACGCCATCTTCCGAAATACTTAACGGATGACTTAGCGTGATTGAGGACCGCTCCCGGCGCTCGGGTGAATTCCCTATGATGGCAAGGGACCTAGTCAGGCACGAGTCCTTGCATAGCAACAAGGAAGTGTCGTCTGCGTACTGGGTCATCTTAACATGCAGCCCACCGCTTCCAGGGATAAGCATGCCCTCCACCCCTGTGTCTGCCCTAATGGCAGCCCCAGAGGCTCCATGTACAGAACGAAGAGGAGTGCCGAGAGCGGGCACCCCTGCCTGACCCCAGACTCAAGGTCAAAAACGTCACCCATGTGACCGTTTACGTTCACCCGGCACCCTGCTCCGACATATAAAGCACGGATCCACCCTATATACTTCTCCCCAAAACCTAATCTGCCTAACACCCTGAAAAGAAAATATCTATTCACTCGATCAAAGGCTTTTGCCTGGTCGAGTGCTGCTACCATTAGCGGCAGCCCTCTATCCTCTGCCCAAGCAATGGAGTCCCTGATCAAACTCAGGTTCCACCTAATAGAGCGTCCCTCTATCCCACCGTCTGATCCTCATGGACGACGTAGGGAAGGGCTGTGCGCAACCGGTCCGCTAGAACCTTCGCAAGTAGCTTGTAGTCTACGCACAGCATGGTCAACGGCCGCCAGTTGCCGAGATCTGTGGCGTCCCCCCTTCTTGTACAGAAGTGACAGCACACCTACGGCCATCGATCCCCCGGGACCCCTGTCTCGAGGATGGCCTTCAAGACTTCGAGGACTACTGGCCCAAGTATACCCCAAAACTTGAGGTAAAACTCAGCCGGCAGCCCATCCATCCCGGGCACCTTCCCTTTTCCCATCCTCCTGAGGGCGCTCTCAACCTCTTCTAGGGAGATCTCAGCCTCCATTGCTTTTCTAATGTCCTCCGGCACTTGCCGGGACAGGTGTTCTAAAAACACATTGCCCTGCTCTACATCTACTGCCCTCTCTTGAAAGAAACCTCGGAAATGCTCCGTGGTCACCTTGACCATCTCCTCCGTCTCTCTCACTACTCTACCGCTTTCTTCCCTAACCCCATACATTACCTTCCTAGTCTGCCTTTCCCTTACTGATTTAAAGAACACGGCCGAACATGTTTCGTCGTGTTCTATAAAACCACTACGCGCCCGCATCAAGAAAGCGCGAGCCTTCCGCTCATGCACCTCCCTTAGCTGCGCCTTTAGGGCAGCGGATCTCTCCCAGTCTGCCGACCCGCCGAGGTTGCCTGCCTCCAGCTCGAGTTCTAGCAGCCTCTGGATATGATCCACCTCCTCCTTTCCTCCCTCTTTTTCCTCTTCCACCGTCCTATTATAAAAACCCTCATCCTCACCTTCACTATTTCCCACCACTCTAACACCCTCACACATGGACCGGAGGCCTTCAAGCCCCCTAAAAAAATCTACAAAAGCGTTGATGAGCCTGCCCATCCAGCACCTCCCGTTCTAACTTCCAGTACCCCCTACCGAAGAGACAGACTGGTGCCCCCACCTGCAGGAGCACCCCGTCGTGGTCCGAAAAGAACACAGGCAACAAGCGCCCAGACAACTGACCCAGAGACCTAGATAGGAAAATATAGTCGAGCCTCCGCTCGACCCCCCTAGAGTTGCGCCATGTTATCGCCGGAACAGTGTGCAGGCCCCCATCCACCAGACCATGGCTTGCCATTAGTCCGGCGACGGCTCCTGCACTACTATCCCTCCCCCTCCCTATATCTACATTGAAATCCCCCCCTATCACCAAGTGTCTATTTGTAGCACACAGCGGCTCCAGGCAGTCCACCATCTCCCTCCTGCCCGTTGCCAACTGTGGCCCGTACACCACAATAACCCTGTATCTACTCTCCCTTATCGTGACATCCGCTCCCAGTACCCTACCCTGCATAGCCACAAAGTGCCCTCCACCTTCACCTCCCTATTCCCACACAGAATCCCCACCCCTGATGAATGAACCCCCTATGCCCCACACCGACTCCCCCTTGTCCCACTCCCTCCTAAACCTTAAAACATCCCCACTATCCCTTAGGTGAACCTCCTGTATAAAACAAACATCAAAACCCACCCCGTCTAAATACCCCAAAACCGCCCTTCTCTTAACCCCCTCCCTTATTCCCCTCACATTTACCGTAACAAAAATAACCCCTGCCATAATACATATTACACATCACGCAATAGTATTACCCAAAACTCAAAAACCAAAACAGGAGGCTCACCTGATGCTCCCCTGCTCCATCTCCTCCAGCGGTGCCTCCGACCCCCCTTCAGGTGTCGTCCCCCCACTCTCCTCCATCTCCCCAGCCCAGGATGCCGGAATGGTGTTCGGCTCCCGGGTTTCCTGATCCCTGGGCTCACCACCATCCTCCTCCATCCCATCAACCCAGAAAACGGTTGGAAATAGCACCGGAGATCCAGCGTCCTCTGCCCCCTAGTGGGTGCCCCCGGCAGTTGTGCATTGGGAGGGGTCAGCGCCGTGGGAGCTTCTTCCCCACCTCCCCCCTTCTCTCCCATTACTCGCTTCGCCTCCCCCTCTTCCCCCCGCCCATCTCCCTCTTCCTATCCCCAGACCTCCCCCCTCCTCTTCCCTCTCTTCTTCGTAAGAACCGACAGCGGGGAAACCATAACCCCCCTAACCCCCAGCTCCTCCCTCACCTCCCTCAGCTCCTCCTCCCCTTCTCTCGCTCTCTCCCTACTCCCCCCCTCCGGCATCGCCCCTCTCCCCTTCTCCTCTCCTTCCAGGGCTGTGTCCGGCACCTCACCGACCTCCTCTCGCTGCTCCGTCTCTGGCACCTCCTCTCCCACTCTCCCCTCTGTCTCCGTCGCCGTCGCCGTTCCGCCTCTCCTTCCTGTCCTTTTTCCTGCCGTCCTCTGCCCGTCCTCCTCTCTTCCCGCTGCTTTTCCTGGCACCTCCTCTGTTGCAGCCGGACTTCCCTCTGGCCCTCGGCTCGGGTCTGAACTCCCTCTCACTTCCTCCCCCATCCCCCTCTCCTGACCTGCTCCCCTGCAGCCGCTGCACGACTTGTGGCGAGCTGTGCAGTCCCTCCACAGATGTGCTGATGATCCACACCCGTGGCATTTCTTTGGCTCACCACAGTCTTTCGCCTCGTGCGCCCCTGACCCACACACCCTGCACTTCCTCCCTCCATGAGGCGCAATTATGTCCGATACGTCATGCAGCGTCTGCAGAACGAGGCTGACGGGCATAAAATAATGTCCCCTATCAGCCCCCAGGAAAACATTGCTGGAGGATGAAGGTACCCCCAGGCCCCCTGGGTCTTCCTTCAATAAGGCCTGGAAACTCCTCCTCCCGTTCCAGAACCCGAGCGTGTCCTTGAGGAGCCTTGCTGAGAGACATTGTCCATGTACCTCCCCAGAAAGGCCCTCACCTCCTCC
>NW_025534043.1:160000-210000 GCF_020615455.1 Coregonus clupeaformis
GATTGTGTGTTGTCTTCTGGTAGGTAGGTAGGTTGGCTGTCTCTACTAATATATTGTTCACCTGCTTGACTCCGCAGCGTGACTCGCCTCGGTCTTTGTGTCTGTGGGTCTTGGTGTCTGGCTGGCGCTATGGAGGCTGGCGCCCCATGGGTTATGGCGCGTTGATATAGGCCTAGATAGAGGGAGTCTCTCTCTCTCTCACTCACTCACTCCCTCACTCTCTCTCTCAGTCACTCACTCAGTCTCTCTCACTCACTCACTCACTCACTCAGTCTCACTCACTCAGTCTCTCTCTCTCTCAGTCTCTCTCTCTCTCTCTTTCACTCACTCTCTCTCTCTCACTCACTCACGCACTTTCTCTCTCTCTCACTCTCTCTCTCAGTCTCTCTCTCTCTGTCTCTCTCTCTCAGTCACTCACTCAGTCTCTCTCTCTCTCACTCACTCACTCTCACTCACTCAGTCTCTCTCTCTCTCTCTCTCTCTCTCTCACTCTCTCTCTCTCTCTCTCTCACTCACTCAGTCTCTCTATCTCTCTCTCTGTCACTCACACTCTCTCTCTCTCTCTCTCACTCACTCACTCACTCACTCAGTCTCTCTCTCTCAGTCACTCATTCAGTCTCTCTCTCACTCACTCACTCACTCACTCACTCAGTCTCTCTCTCTCTCTCAGTATCTCTCCCTCACTCACTCTCTCTCTCTCACTCACACACTTTCTCTCTCTCTCTCTCTCTCTCTCTCTCTCTCTCTCTCTCTCTCTCTCTCTCTCTCTCTCTCTCACTCACTCACAGTCTCTCTCTCTCTGTCTCTCTCTCACTCACTCAGTCTCTCTCTCTGTCTCAGTCACTCACTCAGTCTCTCTCTCTCTCTCTCACTAACTCACTCACTCACTCATTCACTCACACTCTCTCTCTCTCTCACTCACTCACTCACTCATTTACAGAGAGCGTCTCAGTCACTCACTCAGTCTCTCTCTCACTCACTCACTCAGTCTCACTTTCTCAGTCTCTCTCAGCCTCTCTCTCTCTCACACTCTCTCTCTCTCTCTCTCTGTCTCTCTCTCTCTCTCTCACAATCACTCACTCACTCTCTCACTCACTCACTCAAACTCACTCAGTCTCTCTCTCTCTGTCTCTCTCTCTCACTCACTCACTCACTCTCTTTCTCTCACTCACTCACTCACTCACACTCACTCACTCACTCAGTCTCTCTCTCTCTGTCTGTCTCTCACTCACTCACTCAGTCTCTCTCTCTGTCACTCACTCAGTCTCTCTCTCTCACTCACTCTCTCTGTGAGTGAGTGAGTGAGTGAGAGAGAGAGAGATAGAGAGTGTGTGTGAGTGAGTGAGAGAGAGGGAGAGAGTGACTGAGAGAGAGACTGAGTGAGTGAGTGAGAGAGAGAGACAGAGAGAGACTGAGTGAGTGAGTGAGAGAGAGAGACTGAGAGAGAGACTGAGTGAGTGAGTGAGAGAGAGAGACTGAGAGAGTGAGTGAGAGAGAGAGAGAGAGAGAGACTGAGTGAGTGAATGAGTGAGAGAGACAGCGAGCCACATGACTTTATGTGGCCCCCTTCCGCGGGCCACATGACTTTATTCTGAACGGAGACAAGTCTGCTCGCTGGGCCGTTCGCTCCCCACTTTGTCACGTGGAAGCCACTGCCTTTTATCCTGTTGCCTGGTGAGTGTAGTAGGAAGGAAAATACGTTACGTGACTCAAATGTACTACACTTTACATGGACATTTTAAGTCATGTAGCAGACGCTCTTATCCAGAGCCACTTATAGTTAAGTGAGTGCCTACATTTTCATACTGGCCCCCCGTGGGAAACGAACCCGCAACCCTGGCGTTGCAAGCGCAGTGCTCTACCAACTGAGCTACAGGGGACTATATATGTATGATGCGACCTGGACCGGAAATGACCCATTGGCAAAAGGGCTACGTTCATATATATATATAGGCCTACTCCTATTCTTCCTAGGCGGGATTATTCACCCCCTTTTTATTCTTGCCATTATCGTTTCTCATTCACATCATTAGGGTATAGTCCAATGATGGAGCGTCCATTCACTCCGTCCGTGTCCTACCGATTCAGGAAGTCGACTCAAAATGACTATCCGCTCTATAAACGACAAAAGGCATTTCTTTCCAATCAAACTCAACAGACTGCTTTTTTATTTACACCCTTTGTCAATGGTGCCATTTTACATTGCCTTCACCTGGAATGGAGGCCGACAAACATGGCTTACTATTCAGCGTGCAAAGACAACAAAAAAGGCGTGCTAAACCCCTACGCTGGAACGGGCGGGGGAAATGATACAATGTAGCCGCTCTCCGAGCCGGCGCGCGCCGCCCGTTAAACATTGATACAATGTAACCACGGTCCTACAATGTAACGCAGCCTACCTACGCATTCATTCGGTGGCGATGGAATTGCTCTTTTTACTGACAGAGTGGGTGGCTCTTAAAAGAGCCTTTGGGTTAGTAGAGCAGTCCAAATGCGCTGTTTACTTGGAGCTGGTGTACTTGGTTACGGCCTTGGTGCCCTCGGACACGGCGTGTTTGGCAAGTTCACCGGGGAGTAGCAGGCGCACGGCGGTCTGGATCTCCCTGGAGGTGATGGTAGAACGCTTGTTGTAGTGGGCCAGGCGAGAGGACTCTCCGGCGATACGCTCGAAGATGTCGTTCACGAACGAGTTCATGATTCCCATGGCCTTGGAGGAGATGCCGGTGTCGGGGTGGACCTGCTTCAGGACCTTGTACACGTAGATGGCGTAACTCTCCTTCCTGGACTTTCTGCGCTTCTTGCCGCCCTTCCCTGCGGTCTTGGTGACGGCTTTCTTGGAGCCCTTCTTGGGCGCTGACTTTGCTGGCTCGGGCATGATGATGTCTCGTTGCTTCTCAGAAACGAATGAGCGCGTGAAGGGCGCTTACCCGTCTTATGAAGAGGAAGCTAAGCAAAGTCAGCGGCAGTGGACACTCCCCTGCTTGCTCGTAGGCGCCCCTGCTATTTGCCTAGTGGAGCTCTAGTGCTCAAAAGAGCCTTCCGCTCAGAGGCTAGCTTCCCGAACAAAGACAATTGAGGGGGCGCGCGCGGGTCCTCACCCCCTCCCTCCTCTCTATAGCCTATGCTCTGTGACCGATGGGGGATTGTGTGTTTCAAAAGGGGGCCTTTGATAGTTGTCCAAATGGCACGATTGTTGTGCCAAATAATGCTGGTGATAGAATTGCCCACTTTGGCACCGTCAGACATAGGGCTCGCATTTTGGACTGTGTGTGTGTGTGTGCGCACTGTCCCCCTCTTTCGAGCCACGTCTACCGACTCGTGGTGGCTTTATGTTGTCCAAATTCCACTATTGCTTGACCCAAAATAACAACGTCACTACACTTTGCCACTGTCAGATATAGGCCTCCCTCTGTGCGCTAAAACTGGAAGGGACATTAGAATCCTCTAATTAATACTCCCTGTCCACTCGAAGTGGCTCATACTTTCCTACTAAATAGCATACTGAAGAAAAAAAAAAACACTATATGGAATAGGCCCTTTTAGGCGGATGTGGGTGGCTCTTAAAGAGCCTTTGGGTTCGAGTCGGGGTGTTGAGGTTCGAAGAGAGTGCGTTTAACCGCGAAACCAGTACAGGGTGCGTCCCTGACGTTTCAGAGCGTGAGACCACGTCCATGGCGGTAACGGTCTTCCTCTTGGCGTGCTTTCGGTGTAGGTGACTGCGTCACGGATCACGTTCTCCAGGAACACCTTCAGGACACCGCGGGTCTCCTCGTAGATCAGACCGGAAATACGCTTCACGCCGCGGCGCAGCCAGACGGCGGATAGCGGGTTTGGTGATTCCCTGGATGTTATCGCGGAGAACTTTGCGGTGACGCTTGGCGCCTCCTTTTCCGAGTCCCTTACCGCCTTTGCCTCTTCCAGACATGGTGTGTTCGCTAGTTGAGTTCAAGTGAATGAATGACTTAAGCGCCGGTGGGCGGTGCGCTATTATCTGCGTTTGGTCGACCTGATTGAGGCCAGCGGCACAGAAAGCGCGCCTCTGTTATATGTTCGGAGGTGTTACAAAGGGGAGGGCGCTCGTTCTAGGGGACTAGGGAGGAGCGATTTCAAAGATGACGTGAAAGCAACTAACGTGCGCGGGAAACATACTCAAATACTGATATAGGCCATGTGGAACACAAGGCCAAACTGTGACAACTGGGAGATCAGCTAGTACACTGTGTCCCTGTCCTCATATTGTTGTTGTGGTTGTTGTTGTTGTTGTTGTTGTGGTTGTTGCATCTGATTCTTCTCATTGAGGACTTGGTAATTAGGTGACCGGTTGTTCAATCAGCTGTGGCTGTCCAGGGCTCCAAGAAAAATGGGTCTTGTTGGGGGTAGGCTACTCTACCGCTGGAGTTGGGAAACACTGAACTAGTAGGATGACTCTGTTTAGCTATGGAAGGACGTGTTGTATTGACTGTCATTAATAAACATCACTCTGCTTCTTTCTTCCCTAGACACCACTCGGCCTGACAGTAAGGGGGCCAAGAGGACCTGGGGTGCGGATGGGAGGGGTGGTGATCCCTCTGCAAGCTGGAGCATTTAGAAAATAGTTGTCATCATCCTTATGCCTAATGTGTGTTGCAGCCAAACAGCACACACTGTTTGTGTGACTCCCTGACATTACGCAATGATGTAAGCACATTTGGGAATGTCTTCTATTTTGTTGCATAAAGACGACCCTATGCATAAACTGTGAGGCCGAGAGTGGCGTACCTTTACCCCCCACCACATACACACCCACCCACCCCCCACATACAAACACACACACACACACACACACACACACACAATGAAGGGATTGATTTCCTACGCATACAGAGGTGATAGTGATGTGCCAATATTGTATGGTACCTTTCTTAGCAAACCAATAATAAAGCTTCTTATAATGGGATAATTGTTATGATGTTGATCATTTGTATTGCCGCAGGATAGCCTCAGATGTGTCGTCACAGAACGGCCACAGAAAGAGGGCCCATCTCAACTGTTCATTTCAAAAGGGACAAATTGGAGGGGGGGGGGGGTGCACTGATGCCATAAGGGCCCAAGAGCACAGACTGCCACGTTATCATTCAGTGCAGTTGAACATCTCAGATGTGACTAGCTTTCATAGGACAACTTATTGTTGCCATAATTGTCTCTTACCTGTACTTACTGGCTGCCGGCCCTCGGTGGAGTATATCGAGGAACAGAGGGTGCCTTTTAGGATAAGGACTAACAAGGTTTTGACTAGGTGGGATACAGCTACGACCGGAAGTGACTTTTCCCTAGCAGGTTAGGCTAATTAGGCTAGAGTGCAGATACTTGACGTGTACAGTACAACAACAAATCACAGAGGGCCTGTTACCACACCCTATAGGCTTGAACATCATAATATAACAATATATAATAATACTCATACATAATAATCGAAAATCACCTTTGACTACAGTGACATTGGTAGTAAGTAGGCTACAGTATAATGGATAGCTACCCAACTGGGACAGGAAGTGGAAATGGAAGGGGGGACACGCAGTGAGCAAAACTCTAACGACATAAAAACACAGACACTTCAGTGGAACGCACAGGGCAAGACGGGAAGGAAGACGTGGAGAAGGACTATTGAAGAGGAGATGAAGAACACCGGAAGCATCGAGTGAAGAAATGGGCCCGGAACAGGAGTTAGGCCGAGATGCACTGTTGACGCCCTATGCTTCATTTAGGACCTCAAAGAAATGAGTCAACTCCTATCGGGACTATATTCACCGCCACCTGCTGGACCAGAGGTCATGTGGCCAACACTCTGCTTGAGATCATTAAGAGCTATAAGGAGTCCATCAACTACCTGGTCAGTCCAAGTCATATAGGGGGGGATTTCATGGCCACCTGCTGGAGCACAAGTCATGTTTGCCAACACTGGCCTTAAAATCATTAGGAGCTATAAGGAATAAATCAACTCATCATTCAAGTCATATAGGGAGGGATCTTAGCACCACCTGCTGGATCGAAGTACCCTTCACCGTAGGCCAAGAGAGCCATCATCTCTCAACCGGTGCAATTTCCATAAGTACGTGGTAATAAAACAAACAACGACAGCTCATCATATAGGCAGTGGTTTCAAAACTCTAAGCGCATGTTCAAGTAGAGCACACCAAATCATACATGTACTTGTTCATCATACTGAATCAGTGTTTCATCTAGAAATACATGCCTCGCGTTGCAATACGTGTTCTTGTAAAGTCATTGCTTTCCACAATGCAATGCTCACATCACTTTCCGTGTGATATTGTTGTTCATTTGTTCAAATGTATTTGACTATGACTTAATCCGACTGCTCTGAATTCATAATCACCTCACGGTTTGGTGTTAACCTACCGATTTTCAACTGCTTTGCCTACTGCAGATTAGGAACGCTGTCTTGAAAATGTATGCTTGGGAAGTCTAAAATGAGGGTAACTCCCCTTAAGGTAAATGTCTGTGTTCTGAGTGGCAAAAAAATACTGATTTTTTTAATAACATTTAGATATGTGCATACTGCCTGGCCTTAGGCAAACGCATTTAGAAGGGGGGAAAGAAGTCGAACCAATGAATATTTTTCTTGCTCTTCAATCAAAACAAAACCTTCACAAAGTGGTGCGTTTTGCCCCTAAATGACCCCTGAGGATTAGTGTGTTCTCATTTGTCAGTAATTGACCCTGACATGCTCCCTTTAAATGGTACTATTTTACGCAAACGTATACTGTAATGTACTACTATTATGATGTCACTTCACGGTAAGTAGAGCGAAATGCTGATATTGACAAGGTCAGAGACGTAAGGTATGTCCCAAATGCATCCCCTATACCGTAAACGTGGATCCAAAAGGAAGTTGCTGGGGTCTATTGGATGAGGGGTGTACTCAACTGTGCCTATAGCGTGTCAAAAGTCCCCCAAACGGGAAATACCCCTTGGCAACTGGGCAGAGGCCCTGTCCATTTCAGCACCGCGGACCTCCCCTATTACCCGTGTCGTGAGTGGAGATGCAGCACAAGCGCTGTCCATACAACGGTGCTGAATACAGCAACGCATGCGCCGATTCTGCCTTTGTACTTCCTGATGGTAGCAAATGTTTTGGTGGAGTTTGACTATTATAGATAAAAAAACAACGGATCGGCGCAATTTGCTAAACGCACCCCTTTGGGGACCCCAGGACCGCGTTTGGGAAACGCTGGCCTAAAGAGCAAATAACCATGTTGTGCAGTACTCAAATTTAACCACAAGATGGCCTCCGTGCTCCACTGTAAAGTTTGGGCCTCTGCATGAGTCTCTCAGCAGCACTGCAACATGGGACTTTCAAAGTAAGTTGGCATGCAATGTTTCTTATGGACTGCATTCAAGGCAACTAATGACACACAACTAATAGTGTCAATTATTCATCTGAACACAATTCTTGTAACTATTCGGCCTATATTATCACTCGTTTCTTTTCCCCCTCCTTTGTAAAGCATTTTACTGTGCTACTATAGTCCAAAGGAAGTGGATGATGCCAGACGGTTGTATATATGGTTGTATATATATATATACACACACACACACATTGAAGAATCCCAGCAGGTGCATGTGGGTCAGAAGGCTGATTGCGGCCTCTTTTATTTTCCATGTTGTATAGTTTCTCTCTCTCAGTCTCAGAGTCTCTCTCTCTCACTCACTCTGTCTCTCTCTGTCTCTGTCTCTCTCTGTCTGTCTCTCTCTCTCTCTCTCTCTCTCAGTCACTCACTCACTCTCTATCTCTCTTACGTGGAAGCAACTGCCTTAGCTGGTAGAGCACGGCGCTTGTAACGCCAAGGTAGTGGGTTCGATCCCCGGGACCACCCATACACAAAAATGTATGCACGCATGACTGTAAGTCGCTTTGGATAAAAGCATCTGCTAAATGGCATATTATATTATTATTATATTTATCCTGTTGCCTCATGAGGGTAGTAGGAAGGAAAATACACTATGTGACTCAAATGTACTAAACTTTAAATGGACATTTTGAGTCATGTAGCAGACGCTCTTATCCAGAGCCACTTACAGTTAAGTGTGTGCCTACATTTTCATACTGGCCCCCCTTGGGAAACGAACCCGCAACCCTGGCGTTGCAAGCGCAGTGCTCTACCAACTGAGCTACAGGGGACTATATATGTATGATGCGACCTGGACCGGAAATGACCCGTTGGCAAAAAGGGCTACGTTCATATATATATATATATATAGGCCTACTCCTATTCTTCCTAGACAGGATTATTCACCCCCTTTTTATTCTTGCCATTATCGTTCTCATTCACATCATTAGTGTATAGTCCAATGATGGAGCGTCCATTCACTCCGTCCGTGTCCAACCGATTCAGGAAGTCGACTCAAAATGACTATCCGCTCAATAAACGACAAAAGGCATTTCTTTCCAATCAAACCCAACAGACTGCTTTTTTTTTTATTTACACCCTTTGTCAAAGGGTGCCATTTTACATTGCCTTCACCTGGAATGGAGGCCGACAAACATGGCTTACTATTCAGCGTGCAAAGACAACAAAAAAGGCGCGCTAAACCCCTACGCTGGAACGGGCGGGGGGAAATGATACAATGTAGCCGCTCTCCGAGCCGGCGCGCGCCGCCCGTTAAACATTGATACAATGTAACCGCGGTCCTACAATGTAACGCAGCCTACCTGCGCATTCATTCGATGGCGATGGAATTGCTCTTTTTACTGACAGAGTGGGTGGCTCTTAAAAGAGCCTTTGGGTTAGTAGAGCAGTCCAAATGCGCTGTTTACTTGGAGCTGGTGTACTTGGTTACGGCCTTGGTGCCCTCGGACACGGCGTGTTTGGCAAGTTCACCGGGGAGCAGCAGGCGCACGGCGGTCTGGATCTCCCTGAGGTGATGGTAGAACGCTTGTTGTAGTGGGCCAGGCGAGAGGACTCTCCGGCGATACGCTCGAAGATGTCGTTCACGAACGAGTTCATGATTCCCATGGCCTTGGAGGAGATGCCGGTGTCGGGGTGGACCTGCTTCAGGACCTTGTACACGTAGATGGCGTAACTCTCCTTCCTGGACTTTCTGCGCTTCTTGCCGCCCTTCCCTGCGGTCTTGGTGGACGGCTTTCTTGGAGCCCTTCTTGGGCGCTGACTTTGCTGGCTCGGGCATGATGACGTCTCGATGCTTCTCAGAAACGAATGAGGGGGTGAAGGGCACTTACCCGTCTAATGAAGAGGAAGCTAAGCAAAGTCAGCGGCAGTGGACACTCCCCTGCTTGCTCGTAGGCGCCCTGCTATTTGCCCAGTGGAGCTCTAGTGCTCAAAAGAGCCTTCCGCTCAGAGGCTAGCTTCCCGAACAAAGACAATTGAGGGCGCGCACATGATCCTCACCCCTCCCTCCTCTCTATAGCCTATGCTCTGTGACCGATGGGGGATTGTGTGTTTCAAAAGGGGGCCTTTGATAGTTGTCCAAATGGCACGATTGTTGTGCCAAATAATGCTGGTGATAGAATTGCCCACTTTGGCACCGTCAGACATAGGGCTCGCATTTTGGACTGTGTGTGTGTGTGTGTGTGTGTGTGTGTGTGTGCTGTCCCCCTCTTTTCGAGCCACGTCTACCGACTTTCGTGGTGGCTTTATGTTGTCCAAATTCCACTATTGCTTGACCCAAAATAACAACGTCACTACACTTTGCCACTGTCAGATATAGGCCTCCCTCTGTGCGCTAAAACTGGAAGGGACATTAGAATCCTCTAATTAATACTCCCTGTCCACTCGAAGTGGCTCATACTTTCCAACTAAATAGCATACTGAAGAAAAAAAACACTATATGGAATGGGCCCTCTTGAAGCGGATGTGGGTGGCTCTTTAAAAGAGCCTTTGGGTTCGAAAGTCGGGGTGTTGAGGTTCCGAAGAGAGTGCGTTTAACCGCCCGAAACCGTACAGGGTGCGTCCCTGACGTTTCAGAGCGTAAACCACGTCCATGGCGGTAACGGTCTTCCTCTTGGCGTGTTCGGTGTAGGTGACTGCGTCACGGATCACGTTCTCCAGGAACACCTTCAGGACACCGCGGGTCTCCTCGTAGATCAGACCGGAAATACGCTTCACGCCGCCGCGGCGAGCCAGACGGCGGATAGCGGGTTTGGTGATTCCCTGGATGTTATCGCGGAGAACGACTAGTTACCGGAGTGTAACTCCAGTTCTATGAGTGGAGCGGAGCCCCATAGGGGAGCTATGCTCCTAGTGGTTTACCCTCTGCCCTAGGGCAGAACAGCCTGAAGCAAATTTATGCACACACCTACAGCCAATAGGAGTACAGGTGTCCCTATATAAGGAACCCCGTTCCATCAATCTGCCTCCCGAGATATTATCTTCAGCGAGACTAGAGAGGATCGGTAGGGCCTTAAGTCCTATGGGGCTCCGCTCCACTCATAGAACTGGAGTTACACTCCGGTAACTAGTCGTTCTATATCGTGGAGCTCCGCCCCATAGGGAGCTATGCTCCTAGTGGTTTAAGGCGGAGACGAAACGCTCCAAAATGTACTCCCTGCCGAGCCTAACACTTCCCATTAAACATGAAAAATGTCAAGCCCAGCCATGGCTGCAACCAATTCCCGCCGTACTGTGACTAAAAACCCCTTGGGCGTCACAATATACCGCGTCATTGGTTATAGACCCGCCCCATCTAGCTCAAATGGCAATGCCAATGGCTAGTGGGCAGATCATCAGAATAGACGCCGTGCTAATCTGTACCAACAGATAGCCGTGCCTCAATATTCTGTGATAACACTATCGTCCACTAATGGAATGACATCAGTCATTCTACATTAAGTGTCCAACAGACCGCCTTACTCACTCTATGAATCCATAGATTAGTAGGCAGGAACAAAATATAAAGGTCATACTATCTGAATCAGATAGATGACCTCACATTCTGTCAGTTCAATACATGTCTCTATGTACTGACCCTGAGTCAAGAGACATGCCACAGATAGCCTTTCATCCAAAGCGGACCTGATAGAGACCTGTCTATCGTCCTGCTTCTCTTTCCTCTAGCTCAAGATTCTCCTTCAGCTATGCTGAGTGCAATCGAGCTTGAAAGTTGAAAAGCCTATTCCTGACATAACACGCTTTCCTAACCAAGGCGGACCTGATTGGAACCTGTCCCAGGTCCTGCTCTGTCCTCTCCTTTCTAGCTCAAAATCGCCTTTCAGCTCTGCTGAATGCCGACCGAGCTAAAGAGTTGGAAAAAACGTGCCCTAATATGTTCCTTCTAATACAAAGCGGATTTATGAACATGGTCACAATCCTGCTTTCTTTCTCTGTTACTTTCTCAAGATCTCCCCTCAGCCACGCTGAGTACAGATCCGAGCCAAAGAGTTAGAAGACATATCCAACAGATAGAAGCGAATAAAAGGAGACGGTGACGACCAAGACGCCGCTCTACAAATATCCACTACCTCTGTACCTCTGAAGAGGGCAGTAGAAGCTGCTACTCCACGAGTGGAATGCGCTTTAATACCCTGAGGCGGTTGTTGCCCCGCCGCCTCGTACGCCGTCTCAATGCCTTCACAAAGCCAATGAGACAAACGCTGTTTAGAAAGTGGTCTACCCAATGCAGCCGCACCGTGACACACAAACAGCTGAGGCGATGACCTAATCGCTGCTGTGCGCTCAACGTAACACGCCAAAGCGCGTACTGGGCACAGACAATGAAGCTTTTTTCTCACTCCTCTCCCCATGAGGAGGGGGATAAAAAGCCCACAATTCCACGGTCTGTGATCTATATGCACTGTTAATAACCTTCGGCACAAATGCCGGGTTAGACGTAACACCGCTCTGCTCAAATCGCCATTAATGGCAAGGCAGTCGGGTCTCGTCGACAGTGCACTCAAATCACTGACTCGCTTAGCGGTAGTCAAGGCGAGCAACAGCGCCGTCTTGATAGACAGCATTTTGAGGGGTATTTGATTCAATGGCTCGAACGGCGACTTACATAGCGCTTCGAGAACCAAAGCCAAATCCCATCGGGGGCAGCGTAGCTCTAGGCATTGGCCTAAGCCGTCGCGTTCCCAATAAAAACGTTTCACTAATGGGTGACTGAACAGGGTTTTTCCCGTTAAACCCTTCATGACCAGCTGAAATTGCCGCTGCAAACACTCGAATGGTGGCGGGCGATTTCTGCTTATCAAACATAAACTGCAGGAATGAGAGCACACTCTCTACCTGACAGCTCATGGGGTCTACGTCCTGTGTGTTACACCACTGTGAGAAAACATTCCATCTGCTTGTGTACATCCTGGAAGTGGAACTGGCCCTAGCGCTCTGTATGGTTCTGATCACTGCATCAGATAACCCCACGGCGCCTCAACCTGTCCCGTTCAGGAACCAAGCCTTCAGTGGTTGGCCGATTATGGGCCACTGCCCTATCGCGCCTCCCGCCTGGCTCAACGCGTCTCGTCGATGTGGAATTGTCCAAGGTGGCACAATCAACATCTGACTCATCTCTGCAAACCACGGAGCCCCGGGCGATCGGGCGCTATCAGTATCACTGTTAGCTCCTCTGATCTCACCCTGGCTAGCAGTGGGAGAATGCAAGACAGCGGAGGGAATGCATACAGGAGAACTTTCGGCCACGGGCAGTGCGCGAACGCGTCTCTTCCCAATGGCGGCTCGTCCTGTTGTCTCAGGGAGAACCATAGGGGACACTGCGCGTTCACACGTGACGCGAACAGATCCACCTCGGCTCTCCCGAATTGTTTCCAAATTTGGAGAACAATGTCTGGGTGCAGACACCACTCGTCGTCTCGAGGACCCCCTCTTGACATGAGATCTGCCCCCTACGTTCAAGTAGCCCGAATGTGCGCTGCTCTCAACGAGCGAAGGTGCTTGTGAGCCCACAGCCACAATTCCTCTGCCGCCCTGTGGAGGGCAGGAGACCTGACCCCTCCCTGGCGATTTATGTGAGCTACTGTGGTCCGGTTGTCTGACCAAACCAACACATCGCGACCCCGAAGGGTAGACGCGAAGTGGTTCAAAACCAGTCGAACCGTTTCCAACTCCAAGAGGTTTATGTGCCGACCTGATTGAGGCCATGCACCACCTATCGCTTGAGACTGACATGTCCCTCCCCATCCAGTTAGACAGGCATCTGTATACACTGGAATGTAGAGATGACACCTTGCCCATCGGGACTCCGTGCGTGAGAACGCACGGGTTCCTCCAATAGTCCAGGTCTGCTCTTAGCGAGAGAGGAACCACCACCAACCGATGACGTTGACGCACTGGGTCTAGTCTTAGTTAGGCGAACCACCGCTGTGTTCTGCGCATGTGCAGAAGCTCCCAGCGGTACCACAGAGTGGGCTGCCGACATGAGACCCAAAAGTGACATGATCGATAGCGCCGTTACTGTGTGATTCGGACGACACTTCCTCAGGGCTAGTACCAATGCTGCCCTTCGAGGGTCCGAAATTCGCGCCCTCATCATTACAGTGTCTAGCTGTAGTCCCAGGTAGACAATCTGATGACTGGGCCAGGGTGCGCTCTTTTTCCAATTCACAGCGAACCCCAGACGCGTGAGATGAATCACTGTCTGTGTCGTGTGCGTGAACGCCAGCTCTGCTGACGGGGCGAGAACCAGCAGGTCGTCTGGGTAGGCTAATATCCTTATCCCTTGACGACGCAGCGGTTCCAATGCCGCCTCCACACATTTGGAAAACGTTCGAGGTGCCAGGGCGTACCCAAACGGCATCCTCGTGAACTCGTACGCCACCCCTTGAAAGGCGAACCGCAGAAACTTTCTGTGGCGAAATTGAATCGGCACATGAAAGTACGCGTCCTTTAGGTCTATGCTTGTACAAAAGTCTCCCTTCTGGACACATTCCAGTAGACGTTTTGTCGTCAGCATTCGGAAGGGCCGTTTGGTTATGCTCTCGTTGAGAATGCGTAAATCCAAAATCGGCCTCACTCCCCGTCTTTTTGGGCACTAGGAAATAGGGCGAATAGAGCCCTTTGTTCCTTTGCTCTCGGGGAACTACTGTGACCGCCTCCTTCGCCAAAAGTTCCGTGATCTCTGATATCAGAGCGGCTACTTTGTCCGAGCGTTTTCATCACCGTTTCCACCACTCCCGAAACGGGGGTGGGGGTCCGATGGAATTGGAGGGCATAACCCTTCTCTAACGTCTGTTCTAGCCAGCGTGAGAGGGTACAGCTTCGTTGCCACTGCCAGCAATGCAGAGAAAGCGGACGTGCACGAAGCTCTTTTACGTCCAGTAGGAAGGACCTGTATTCCTCTATGGCCCTTGCGCCGCTATTCCCCAGCACTGAGTTGGTGGAATAGCCCAGGGGGGCCCCCTCGAAAGGGGGAGAGGAAACATCAGCTGGTTCGTGAATCGGAGGCCTTGATACGTTAGTTACGCCCGTAACTCCAGTAATCCGGCCCTCCGTGAACGCAGCACGGTTCTGAACTGCGCTGTCTGAGGCATTAACCTGAGACGGCGCGCTCTCCCCGGATAGCGATTGCGTCATCACGTCATTGTCTGACTGAGACTGCCGCTTGCCATGAGACCCATCCATTACAGTACTCATCTGAGTCTGAAAGGTGTAATCTCTGACTGGTACCACACGGTGGTGCCATAACACCTCTTTACTGGTCTCATGCGGCTGCTCAACAACACACTCAGTGAGTGGTGGGCTGCGCTCAGAGCCCTGGGTATTGCTACGTTCATGATAGACCGGAGGCGTCCATACCTTGATTACACTTGTAACTCTGGTATTCCCGCTCTCCGTGAACGCCGCACGGTCTGAACTGCGCCGGCTGAGGCATTAGCCTGCAGCAAGGCGTTCTTCCCGGCTAGCGGCTGCGCCTTTCATGTCACATTGGGACAGAGACAGCTGCCTGCTATGAGAGACCTTTTACTACAGAGCTCCTAGGAGTCTGTAGTAAGAGATCTTTATTAGGTGAGCTAAGGCTGCGCCTTGCTACCTCTTCCCTTTTCCTCTCCTGAGCGCGCTCAGCAACGCACTCTGGGTGGGTTGAGCTACACTCAGGATGGTGAGGGGGTGCCATAGAACGTGAAGTGTTCTGTACCTTATGGAATACGTGTCTTTCTTTGACAATGTCAGTGAGACTCCGCTCTTTATTCACATAATTACACACAATGCCCTCCACGCCCTGAACAGTGGGGTGGGGGGGGAACAGTAGGCCCCTCTGCGTCACGCGCCGGGCCGTCCTCTGCTCTCTCCCCCTCGCCTCGTCAGAGATGCCGCCTCTTTTGGGAGACCTTCTGGTGCTGCCAGGCTGGCTTCTGGACGACCTCTCTCGCCGGCGGAACCGACGCCGTCACCGTCGCTGCTGGAGGGGCCGAGCCCGCTCTCCTGCCGCCTGGGGTGTGCGCCTGTCGCCTGGCCCTTCGCCTCCCAGCGGATTTACTGGGGCGTTAGAGGTGGACGGGGTTGGCTGGGGCTCTGCTGGCCTTCATTGCCAGCGGCAAATGCTTCGCCAGGTGCCTCCTCTCCTCGTCCAGCTTGGCGATGCGCTCTGTGGCGTCCTTCACAGCGAGGCCAAATAGGCCTTCGCTGGAGACGGGGCGTTGAGCAAGGATGCTCTGTCGGTCTCCTTCATAGCCGTCATCGACAGCCAGAGGTGCCGCTCCGTGACCACCGAGGTGGCCATGGTCCTGCCCGCACATATAGCGACCGCTACGTCAGGTGGAGGATGGCTCCGGAAATCCTGGAGGCCTCCTCCACTTCCTCGCTGGTCATCTCAGACCTGCCCGTTGTGAGACGGGACAGGGAGGCCGCGAGGAGGGCGATGTTGTTCGCCGCCGCACGCTCTGGGCTCCCAGCGTGAAGGATTTCTCAGCCAACTGGGCTGTGAACCTGTCCTTCTGTGCTGGCAGGGTGGCCTTCTTGGAGGCTGCCCAGGGGACTCGAACCCGGCACTAGGAACGCCGTCATGGCGCCCTCGAGCCTGGGGATTCCCCTAGCCGCCCACTCATATCCAGCCACTCTGGTGAATGGGGTGTACACTCTGGCCGGTGAACGCGCCGCCAGAGGTGCCCCCACGAGCCTCGACATATTTGCCAAGAGAGGGCAAGGCTGGAGCCATTGGCTCAGCCGCCCTTCTCGGCTTGGAGTAGGGGGGCCGCCCTCCATCAAATCCACCTCCATCGGGAGGGGAGGTGGGGGCAGCGCAATCTCCAGTCGAGTGGCCGCCTTCTCAATGAGTTCGGGGAAAGTCCGAACGCAGAGAGGCAGCCGCTTGAAGGACAGAGCCTCTGACCTAACAGAGCTCATGTCTTCCCTCGCACAGGGAACCTTCAGACCTCACGCTTCCCGATGGAAAGGGGGTCTTAAAGGCTGGCGCCAGAGCTCTGGCTTGCCCCACTGGGACATCCGGCTCGGCGCTCTCCCCGTCATCCTCTGATTCCGCACTGCCCGCTGATGCCTCTGAGCCAGAGGCGAGCACGGACATTGCATCATCAAGAGGGACATCCTCCTTGAAAACGCCCAGCGCTGCTTTCTCTCCTTCATAGGAAGGAGAGCGCAGGAGGCGCATTTGGGAGGGTCGCCGAGACCATCCTTGGCATGCAGCGGTCCCAAACACACCGCGAAACATAGGTCGTGGGGGTCCGTGGTTGCCATGGAGGTACAGCGGCACAGGGCCCTGAAAAGGGCCTTTGGGGGTGGATAACTTGGCGTGCTCATTTAGAAGACGTTGACGGCTGGCAGTCAACGACGTGAAATTCTTCTTGAGTCTTCTAGGCTTCTTCACTCTAGTCCAGTCGCTGAAGATAATGGGAGGCAGATTGATGGAACGGGGTTCCTTATAGGGACACCTGTACTCCTATTGGCTGTAGGTGTGTGCATAAATTTGCTTCAGGCTGTTCTGCCCTAGGGCAGAGGGTAAACCACTAGGAGCATAGCTCCCCTATGGGGCGGAGCTCCACGATATAGAACTTTGCGGTGACGCTTGGCGCCTCCTTTTCCGAGTCCCTTGCCGCCTTTGCCTCTTCCAGACATGGTGTGTTCGCTAGTTGAGTTCAAGTGAATGAATGACTTCAGCACCGGTGCGCGGTGCGCTATTATCTGCGTTTGGCCGACCTGATTGAGGCCAGTGGCACAGAAAGCGCGCCTCTGTATATGCTCTCTCTAAAGAGCAAATAACCATGGTGTGCAGTACCCAAATTTAACCACAAGATGGCCTCCGTGCTCCACTGTAAAGTTTGGGCCTCTGCATGAGTCTCTCAGCAGCACTGCAACATGGGACTTTCAAAGTTTAACTGCCATAAATGTTATTCATGTCATTATTAATGTTATTCATGTCATTATTAATAGGTTTTTAGATAATATCATTATTATTTGTACAACTTGTATTTTGAATATTGATTTCGCTTGTATTTATCTGATAGGAACTATCTGTACATTCTATGTTTTGTTGGGACGCTTTTAGTGGTGACAAGTTCCAGACATCGCGGTAAAGTAGCGGCGGTAAAGTTTAGTACTCTGAAAGATAAGTTAAATTAACGACGTGTTTATTTACAAGTATTCTTGTTTCTAAGTGGACCCATTTCCCTCTCAGTTGTGTGCAGCCAGCGAGGTATGTTCATTATGTTAATTATTTGTCGCGCATATTTACGTGCAAGGTTTCTGTAACGTGAACGCCAACTTGTGTTTTGTGCATGTGTTGAAATGTATGTAAACAGTTCGACGGTGGATTGATGACGGTGGAGAATTTAGTAGAAGAATAAATCCATCAGTGACCAGAACAGCGGCGTCGTGTATTTCCTGGAGGGAGTGATAGTTAGAAAACCCTTACCTCGAGTCCCCGAAATCTATCTCGTACTGCTGCAGTGACCTGGTGTGTAGCTATACCTATAACAAAAAAGAGCGTTTCAAACTGGACAAGTTCAGGTTAGTCCCTCCCTGTTTCGGCCGCTTTGTTTCCGTTTGTTTCCTGATGAATATACCCCAAAGCAAAGTTCAGTCGCCAAACGTTGTGGAATGTTTCAGATAAAGTTATCACATATAGAGCCGACCTGATTTCTTATTCAAAATGTCAGAGAGACATGTTTGCGGCTTCTTCTTTGGACTTTATATATCGGTTGGCAACCAACTTTAAGGTGCATTACCACCACCAACTGGACTGGAGTGTGGACCTCAGTTCATCTTTCAATCACCCACGTCGGTAGATGCTCCTAAAAACCAATGAGGAGATGGGAGAGGAGAGGACTTGCAGCGGGTCGAGAGTCACAAATAGAACCGAGTTTTATTTTAGCGCCTGGCCACGTAGACGCTCGCTAACACTGTGGGTGAAATGATTGAATAACGTGTGTGTGTCCATTTATTTAGCACCGAGCGTTCGGCCAGGTTAGCTTGTAATGCTCCGTGCGTTGGCCCGCTGGCTGGCAGCATGTTCGACTGGGCGTCAAGAATTCAGCATAGCAAGTTTGAATGAAGGTCTGATTATTCACAGGTAAATAGTAGTAATATGCTCTAAACCGCTCTGGTAACAACGAACTTTGCTGCCCTGTTTCCAATCGTCCACATGGCTGGGTGAACCTATTCAAGTAAGTAAATACATTTTGAAAATGTAAAAAAAAAAAACGATGTATTATTAGCTAACTAGCTACAGTGTATGCTAACTCAAGTGAGCTGCTAACGTAGCTAGCTATCTAGCCGACTTTACATACTGTATAGACAGCTAGCTAAGTGAATTACATTTGACCAGCTACCTAACTTCATATTAGCTAGCTAACGTGATGTATTTATCACTGTAAAAAAAACAACAACTCCCAAATGCATTTGTAGGTAGCTAGCTAATAGCCATGGAGGAGGGTGAAAGGATAGCAGCCCCATCTGTCAAAGTGAGAGAGTAGGCTGTTCTGGAGAGGGCAGGTTCTGTTGGGTAGTTCCAGACCCTAGAAGTGAGGAGGGAGATAACAGTAACATAATATTCAGTGCGGTCTAATTTTAGTATAGTGAAGTCTGTTTCTTGTGAGGTTTTCTGTCCTAAGGTACAGAGAGCAGTGAAAGCCTGTCTGCAGATGAAGAGGTCCCGATGAAGAGCAGTGGTTCTCTGTCGTGGTCCTGGGGGACTCGAAGGGGTTGCACGTTTTTTTTCCTTAGCACTACACAGCTGGTTCAAATGATCAAGCTTCGAGTGGTATTTATGTGTTCATTTGTGATTCTATCCTTGATATGATCCTGCTATTGTCACGTGCTGCCATGCATCTATCTATCCAATGTTATCATGATTTGTTATAAGGGATATGATACTTTAGTAATCCACAATGACCTGGTGATGTAAAAAAGTCTAATAATGGCATTGTCTTCAATATTCCTGCAGATACCTTGTAACTGGAGATTCCTTCAAAACGATTGCCTACAGTTACCGTGTAGGGCACTGCAAGGTTGGGTGACCAGGGCCAACTGGGACTGCCTCCTGGGGAATTCAGGCCTGTGTGTGAAGGCTTCCTGTGTCCTGCATAACTATCATGAGGATGGACGCGAGGACCAGGAGGGGACCTGCAGCTCGCCGCCGAGTGCCAGAGGAGAGGTCTGCTGCTCTGCAGGATGTTACCAGGATGGGGGCCAACAACGCAGCACAGGAGGCAATCCGTGTGCGGGAGATCTTCACCTCCTACTTCTTCGAAGGGTGCTGTTCCCTGGCAACACCATAGACTACACTATGCACAACCAAAGGCTCTTTTAAGAGCCATCCACATTGCAATAAGAGTATTCTTCCATTGACTTAGCTTCGTTAACTGCAGTTATTCAATTCCCATTTTCTCTCCTTTTGAGTTCTACTTCTCAGGTGAGGATGTCTGTACAAAAACAAAACAGGCTCTTTTAAGAGTCACCCATATTGAAAACAATTAGACACCCTATAACCCACACCTACACACTCAATCTGGTTGATGGATTGTGCAGTAAGCAGGCTCAGGTGTAGAACTGTGGCTCCTTCCACCTCCAAAAGGACAGGCCAGAGGACCAACCATGGAGAATTGTAAGACACTCCATTATTTATATAACTACACTGTATTGTTTGTCCTCCTGTGTCTGTGCGTGTTTTCCAGTATAAAGTACTCTGGAGCCACTTAGTGTGGACACCAGGTGAGGCCACACACAGAGATTCCTGTTGAACACTGTCTCTTTAACTACCTTATTTTCTCAATAAGTCTCTCTCCTTCACTTCATCCCTCCCCCCTTCTCCCTAAATCCTCTAGGTTATATCAGCTGTATTGGTGAACCCCTCCCGCATCTGAACTGGCTGACACAGAGGGCACAGCATGATCAGAGGTGAGAGGTCACTTGGTCGGGTCAACAGGGAGTATTATTAAAGAGATGCTTTACATTGAAATACAGAGAGTTGTAGTAGTCCCAGAGTTAATGATACAAGGTCAGTTTTGTATTTCACTTTATCACAATTCCAGTGGGTCAGAACTTTACATACACTAAGTTGACTGTGCCTTTAAACGGCTTGGAAAATTCCAGAAAATGATGTCATGGCTTTAGAAGCTTCTGATAGGCTAATTTACATCATTTGAGTCAATTGGAGGTGTACATGTGGATGTATTTCAAGGCCTACCTTCAAACTCAGTGCCTCTTTGCTTGACATCATGGGAAAATCAAAAGAAATCAGCCAAGACCTCAGAAAGAAATTGTAGACCTCCACAAGTCTGGTTCATCCTTGGGAGCAATTTCCACGTTCATCCTGCCGTCATACCACTCAGGAAGGAGACGCATTCCGTCTCCTAGAGATGAACGTACTTTGGTGCGAAAAGTGTAAATCAATCCCAGAACAACAGCAAAGGACCTTGTGAAGATGCTGGAGGAAACGGGTACAAAAGTATCTATATCCACAGTAAAATGAGTCCTATATCGACATAACCTGAAAGGCCACTCAGCAAGGAAGAAGCCACTGCTCCAAAACTGCCATAAAAAAGCCAGACTACGGTTTGCAACTGCACATGGGGACAAAGATCTTACTTTTTGGAGAAATGTCCTCTGGTCTGATGAAACAAAAATAGAACTGTTTGGCCATAATGACCATCGTTATGTGTCACGGTTTCGGCCGAGGCTGCTCCTCCTCCTTGTTCGGGCAGGTTTCGGCGGTCGTCGTCCCCGGAGTACTAGCTGCCACCGATCTATGTTTCATGTTCGTTTGGTTTTGTCTGGATGTTGTTCACCTGTGTCTAGTTAGTCCTCATTAGTGTCGTATTTAGTTCTCGTTGTGTGTGTATGGTGTTGTGTGTGATTGCTCCTCTGTTTGGTGTTCGGAGCTACGTATTTCTTCCCTCCGTGTTTGGAGAGGTTTTCGCACATGTTAGTGCGCCGTTTGTTTGACGCCTGTGTGCGCCGTTATTTCGCCTCCGGGCTTATTGTTCTCGTGTACTACGTGAATAACTCACTAAAGTCTTTTGGACTTAGCTTCTGCGTCCTGCGCTTGATTCCTGCACCACACCCACCTTCAGCACCCCATGATATTATGTTTGGAGGAAAAAGGGGAAGGCTTGCAAGCCGAAGAACACCATCCCAACCATGAAGCACGGGGGTGGCAGCATCATGCTGTGGGGGTGCTTTGCTGCAGGAGGGACTGGTGTACTTCACAAAATAGATGGCATCATGAGGAAGGAAAATTATGTGGATATATTGAAGCAACATCTCAAGACATCAGTCAGGAAGTTAAAGCTTGGTCGCAAATGGGTCTTCCAACTGGACAATGAGCCCAAGCATACTTCCAAAGTTGTGGCAAAATGGCTTAGGACAACAAAGTCAAGGTATTGAGTGGCCATCACAAAGCCCTGACCTCAATCCTATAGAAAATGTGAGGCAGAACTGAAAAAGCGTGTGCGAGCAAGGAGGCCTACAAACCTGACTCAGTTACACCAGCTCTGTCAGGAGGAATGGGCCAAAATTCACACAACTTATTGTGGGAAGCTTATGGAAGGCTACCCAAAACGTTTGACCCAAGTTAAACAATTTAAAGGCAATGCTACCAAATACTAATTGAGTTTATGTAAACTTCTGACCCACTGGGAATGTGATGAAATAAATAAAAGCTGAAATAAATCATTCTCTCTACTATTATTCTGACATTTCACATTCTTAAAATAAAGTGGTGATCCTAACTGACCTAAGACAGGGAATTTTTACTAGGATTAAATGTCAGGAATTGTGAAAAACTGAGTTTAAATGTATTTGGCTAAGGTGTATGTAAACTTCCGACTTCAACTGTAAGCTGTGTCGGTGAACCCCTCCCTCATCTGGACTGGCTGACAGAGGGCACAGCAGGATCAGAGGTGAGAGGTCACTTGGTCGGGTCAACAGGGAGTATTATTAAAGAGATGCTTTACATTGAAATACAGATATAGATGTAGTAGTCCCAGAGATAATGATACAAGGTCAGTTTGCATTTCACCTCCTGATGATGATGATGATGACTGACAGTGTTAGAATAACATGCCATCTCTCTCCATCTGTCTCTCGTCTGCAGGTATGTTTTTGATGGGTGCCAACCTCCAGTCCAGTCCATCTCACCCGCTCTTAAGATCACCTTCCGGCCAACTGGGGGCCCAAGGCTGTTAGGAGACACCGCTAGAGACACTATTATGGAATTGTGATGACCTGAGAGAATATTAGGGTAGCACTGTAGTTCATTAATCATATGCTGTCTTCCCTAGTAGCACTGTAGTTCATTAATCATATGCTGTCTTCCCTAGTAGCACTGTAATTCATTAATCATATGCTGTCTTCCCCTAGTAGCACTGTAATTCATTAATCATATGCTGTCTTCCCTAGTAGCACTGTAGTTCATTAATCATATGCTGTCTTCCCTAGTAGCACTGTAATTCATTAATCATATGCTGTCTTCCCTAGTAGCACTGTAATTCATTAATCATATGCTGTCTTCCCTAGTAGCACTGTAATTCATTAATCATATGCTGTCTTCCTAGTAGCACTGTAATTCATTAATCATATGCTGTCTTCCCTAGTAGCACTGTAATTCATTAATCATATGCTGTCTTCCCTAGTAGCACTGTGATTCATTAATCATATGCTGTCTTCCTAGTAGCACTGTAATTCATTAATCATATGCTGTCTTCCCTAGTAGCACTGTAATTCATTAATCATATGCTGTCTTCCCTGCTCCTCTATTCTTACCGCTTTCCCTTTCTGTCTTTGACACTCTTTCTCACACCTCTCTCCCCACCTCCTCTTTCTCCCACCCCGCTCCCCACCTCCTCTTTCTCACACCTCTCTCCCCACCTCCTCTTTCTCACACCTCTCTCCCCACCTCCTCTTTCTCACACCTCTCTCCCCACCTCCTCTTTCTTCCTCTGTTTTTATAATGCGCACCAGATGTGCATTGAAGTACAGATTTAACTTCTATTTAGAATATATTTTACAATTATATTTATAATGCATGTATTATGTGTTTCTAACACTTGGATAATGAACTTCTTTCAATAAAGCGTTTCACATTCTCTACTGGTTGAAATTAAGTCTCATTTGATGAAATACTACACCTATCCAGTGTCCTCAGATCAGTGCAGATGAAGGAAATTAGATAGTGAGATGAACCGGTTTAGTGAGATGAACCAGTTTTAGAGTATTTACATGATGCATAGGAAGTGTAGTGTACAGTTTTTTAAATTCTGTTTCTGTATATATGAATTACAAATCAGCCTTTAACTATTGGGCTAGGAGAAGGTATGATGGGGGAGGGAGGAGAGAGGATGCCTGAAGAGCCTAGCGTGGGTGAGGAAGGGGGAGAGGTGGGAGAGGAGCGTGGCGGGACAGGGAGAGGGACCGCGACCGGAGGCGCAGCCACAGGGACAAGGACCGCGATAGGGACCGGGAGAGGCACAGGGGGGACAGGGAGAAAGACTGGGAGCATGAGAGAGACAGGGAGCGGGGTGGCGGGGAGCGCAGGGAGGACCGGCATGGCTCTCTCCTGCTCCCCTCGGCCAAGCAGGACGACGTGGGTAACGGGGAGGAGGGCGAAGCGCCGACCAAGCCAGAGGAGAACAGCCAGGATGGGTTGATGGACCAGGAGTCGGTGCAGTCGGGGGAGGGCTATGTTTCCAACGAGAACGGCTACAAGATGGCGACCCAGGCAGACGAGTACTAAGATGGGCTTTCCCGTCTTTACTAATTTCCTGTTTTTTTTACACAACACAAACCCCACACACCCTTCCCTGTTTGTGTGAATGATACTGCTGCCTTGTTAGAAACCTGACAACGGGGCAGTGTAGGCATAAGAAACAAACTGTCTGTTTTAAGTAGGGTTTAGTCCCCTGTAGCTCAGTTGGTAGAGCATGGCGCTTGCAACGCCAGGGTTGTGGGTTCGTTTCCCACGGGGGGCCAGTATGAAACTGTATGCACTCACTAACTGTAAGTCGCTCTGGATAAGAGCGTCTGCTAAATGACTAAAATGTAAATGTAAAACTAGTTAAATCATGTTTGTAGTCTATTGCATAGTTACAATGTAACCATTGATGTCCCAGGATTGGTAAACACTGTTGAAGTGTATAATTGTAATACATACATGCAGACAAAGTGTTAATAAAAAGACTGGAGTTTGATACTCCAGGTATTGGATATGACTGAAAAAGTATGTTTCACAGACATTCATACCTGAACTGCACCTTTTATTTGCCAAGGTAGAGTACATGATCAGTGAATATATTCAATGTACAGGCTACTTTGTGGGGATCTCATGCATGGTAATAACTACATGTATATAAGACTTGCATCCTTGGCACAAAGTTATATTACATTCTACTCAATCCATAGGCTTCATTAATGTCATTCAGACTGTTTTGAAGTTGATACAACCGGCTATGATAGCTGAGGTTCATAGCTAGGTTCAGAACTAATATTTACACCAAACGTTTTAGGGTCCACATACACAGATCAGCTACATAGCTAGCTACACATCCATAGACATACAGGTATATTTATCCTCCACTACACAATAAGCAAGAAAATAGTTAGCTACGTTACTTCAGCTACATTGCATTGCAAATATCAGCAAGGCAAGCCGCCAAAAGGTCCACCGCTCTTTCCGCTTCTCACCAATTTCCTTCCATTGAAAATCAATGGGAAGCGGAGTTTCACTGCGCGGCACCACGTGCTAGTGTAAATGGGGCATTACGCGTCACGTGTTAGTTTAAGCGTCTGTTTGGTTTATTATTAAAGAGCTCACCATGAACGCCTTACAAACATTCTGAAAATAAAGTGGTGATCCTAACTGACCTAAAACAGGGAATTTTTACAAACATCTACATATATATATATATATATATATATATATATATACAACCGTCTGGCATCATCCACTTCCTTTGGACTATAGTAGCACAGTAAAATGCTTTACAAAGGAGGGGGAAAAGAAACGAGTGATAATATAGGCCGAATATTTACAAGAATTGTGTTCAGATGAATAATTGACACTATTAGTTGTGTGTCATTAGTTGCCTTGAATGCAGTCCAGAAGAAACATTGCATGCCAACTTACTTTGAAAGTCCCATGTTGCAGTGCTGCTGAGAGACTCATGCAGAGGCCCAAACTTTACAGTGGAGCACGGCGGCCATCTTGTGGTTAAATTTGGGTACTGCACACCATGGTTATTTGCTCTCTCTCTCTCTCTCTCTCTCTCTCTCTCACACTCTCTCTCACACTCTCTCTCACACTCTCTCTCACACTCTCTCTCTCTCTCACATTCTCTCTCTCACTCTCTCACTCACTCACACACTCTCTCTCTCTCACTCACTCACCCAGTCTCTCTCTCGCTGTCTCTCTCTCTCTCTCTCTCTCTCTCTCTCTCTCTCTAAATGGGACAAGGGCTGTATATGTGGTTGGACTGGGAGAAGAATCCCAGCAGGTGCATGTGGGTCAGAAGGCTGATTGCGGCTACTTTTCTTTTCCTTGTTGTATATATGTATGGGGCGGCAGGTAGCTTAGTGGTTAAGAGTGTTGTGCCAGTAACCGAAAGGTCGCTGGTTCTAATCCCCGAGGCGACTAGGTGAAAAATCTGTCGATGTGCCCTTGAGCAAGGCACTTAACCCTAATTGCTCATGTAAGTCGCTCTGGATAAGAGCGTCTGCTAAATGACTAAAATGTAAATGTATAGGCTATCCCCAAGGTAGTCATTGGGATCCGCTACTGCTCCAACGACTATCGCAAGGGCCGCCCGCTCGCTCACTGTGTTATACTGTGACTAGGCCTACAGACACATTCATATCCTTACGTGGAAGCAACTGCCTTAGCTGGTAGAGCACGGCGCTTGTAACGCCAAGGTAGTGGGTTCGATCCCCGGGACCACCCATACACAAAAATGTATGCACGCATGACTGTAAGTCGCTTTGGATAAAAGCGTCTGGTAAATGGCATATTATATTATTATTATTTTATTATATTTATCCTGTTGCCTGGTGAGTGTAGTAGGAAGGAAAATACACTATGTGACTCAAATGTACTACACTTTACATGGACATTTTGAGTCATGTAGCAGACGCTCTTATCCAGAGCCACTTACAGTTTAGTGTGTGCCTACATTTTCATACTGGCCCCCCGTGGGAAACGAACCCGCAACCCTGGCGTTGCAAGCGCAGTGCTCTACCAACTGAGCTACAGGGGACTATATATGTATGATGCGACCTGAACCGGAAATGACCCGTTGGCAAAAAGGGCTACGTTCATATATATATAGGCCTACTCCTATTCTTCCTAGACGGGATTATTCACCCCCTTTTTATTCTTGCCATTATCGTTCTCATTCACATCATTAGGGTATAGTCCAAAGATGGAGCGTCCATTCACTCCGTCCGTGTCCTACCGATTCAGGAAGTCGACTCAAAATGACTATCCGCTCATTAAACGACAAAAGGCATTTCTTTCCATTCAAACCCAACAGACTGCTTTTTTTATTTACACCCTTTGTCAAATGGTGCCATTTTACATTGCCTTCACCTGGAATGGAGGCCGACAAACATGGCTTACTATTCAGCGTGCAAAGACAACAAAAAAGGCGCACTAAACCCCTACGCTGGAACGGGTGGGGGAAATGATACAATGTAGCCGCTCTCCGAGCCGGCGCGCGCCGCCCGTTAAACATTGATACAATGTAACCGCGGTCCTACAATGTAACGCAGCCTACCTACGCATTCATTCGGTGGCGATGGAATTGCTCTTTTTACTGACAGAGTGGGTGGCTCTTAAAAGAGCCTTTGGGTTAGTAGAGCAGTCCAAATGCGCTGTTTACTTGGAGCTGGTGTACTTGGTTACGGCCTTGGTGCCCTCGGACACGGCGTGTTTGGCAAGTTCACCGGGGAGTAGCAGGCGCACGGCGGTCTGGATCTCCCTGGAGGTGATGGTAGAACGCTTGTTGTAGTGGGCCAGGCGAGAGGACTCTCCGGCGATACGCCTCAAGATGTCGTTCACGAACGAAGTTCATGATTCCCATGGCCTTGGAGGAGATGCCGGTGTCGGGGGTGGACCTGCTTCAGGACCTTGTACACGTAGATGGCGTAACTCTCCTTCCTGGACTTTCTGCGCTTCTTGCCGCCCTTCCCTGCGGTCTTGGTGACGGCTTTCTTGGAGCCCTTTTTGGGCGCTGACTTTGCTGGCTCGGGCATGATGATGTATCGTTGCTTCTCAGAAACGAATGAGGGGGTGAAGGGCGCTTACCCGTCTAATGAAGAGGAAGCTAAGCAAAGTCAGCGGCAGTGGACACTCCCCTGCTTGCTCGTAGGCGCCCCTGCTATTTGCCCAGTGGAGCTCTAGTGCTCAAAAGAGCCTTCCGCTCAGAGGCTAGCTTCCCGAACAAAGACAATTGAGGGGCGCTGCGGGTCCTCACCCCCTCCCTCCTCTCTATAGCCTATGCTCTGTGACCGATGGGGGATTGTGTGTTTCAAAAGGGGGCCTTTGATAGTTGTCCAAATGGCACGATTGTTGTGCCAAATAATGCTGGTGATAGAATTGCCCACTTTGGCACCGTCAGACATAGGGCTCGCATTTTGGACTGTGTGTGTGTGTGTGTGTGTGTGTGTGCGCTGTCCCCCTCTTTTCGAGCCACGTCTACCGACTCGTGGTGGCTTTATGTTGTCCAAATTCCACTATTGCTTGACCCAAAATAACGACTAGTTACCGGAGTGTAACTCCAGTTCTATGAGTGGAGCGGAGCCCCATAGGGGAGCTCTGCTCCTATTGGTTTACCCTCTGCCCTAGGGCAGAATAGCCTGAAGCAAAATTATATACACACCTACAGCCAATGGGAGTACAGGTGTCCCTATATAAGGAACCCCGTTCCCTCAATCTGCCTCCCGAGATATTATCTTCAGCGAGACTAGAGAGGGTCGGTAGGGCCTTAAGTCCTATGGGGCTCCGCTCCACTCATAGAACTGGAGTTACACTCCGGTAACTAGTCGTTCTATATCGTGGAGCTCCGCCCCATAGGGGGAGCTCTGCTCCTATTGGTTTAAGGCGGAGCAAACGCTCCAAAATGTACTCCCTGCCGAGCCTAACACATCCCATTCGAAAATGAGAAAAGGTCAAGCCCAGCAATGGCTGCAACCGATTCCCGCAGTACTGCGACTAAAAACCCACCCGGGCGTCACAATATACCGCGTCATCGGTTATAGACCCGCCCCATCTAGCTCAAATGGCAATGCCAATGGCTAGTGGGCAGATCATCAGAATAGACGCCGTGCTAATCTGTACCAGCAGATAGCCGTGCCTCAATATTCTGTGACAACACTATCGTCCACTAATGTAATGACATCAGTCACTCTACATTAAGTGTCCAACAGACCGCCTTACTCACTCTATGGAACGACTAGTTACCGGAGTGTAACTCCAGTTCTATGAGTGGAGCGGAGCCCCATAGGGGAGCTATGCTCCTAGTGGTTTACCCTCTGCCCTAGGGCAGAACAGCCTGAAGCAAATTTATGCACACACCTACAGCCAATAGGAGTACAGGTGTCCCTATATAAGGAACCCCGTTCCATCAATCTGCCTCCCGAGATATTATCTTCAGCGAGACTAGAGAGGATCGGTAGGGGCCTTTGTCCTATGGGGCTCCGCTCCACTCATAGAACTGGAGTTACACTCCGGTAACTAGTCGTTCTATATCGTGGAGCTCCGCCCCCATAGGGGAGCTATGCTCCTAGTGGTTTAAGGCGGAGCGAAACGCTCCAAAATGTACTCCCTGCCGAGCCTAACACTTCCCATTAAAAAATGAAAATGTCAAGCCCAGCAATGGCTGCAACCACTTCCGCCCGTACTGTGACTAAAAACCCCTTGGGCGTCACAATATACCGCGTCATTGGTTATAGACCCGCCCCATCTAGCTCAAATGGCAATGCCAATGGCTAGTGGGCAGATCATCAGAATAGACGCCGTGCTAATCTGTACCAACAGATAGCCGTGCCTCAATATTCTGTGATAACACTATCGTCCACTAATGGAATGACATCAGTCATTCTACATTAAGTGTCCAATAGACCGCCTTACTCACTCTATGAATCCATAGATTAGTAGGCAGGAACAAAATATAAAGGTCATACTATCTGAATCAGATAGATGACCTCACATTCTGTCAGTTCAATACATGTCTCTATGTACTGACCCTGAGTCAAGAGACATGCCACAGATAGCCTTTCATCCAAAGCGGACCTGATAGAGACCTGTCTATCGTCCTGCCTTCTCTTTCCTCTAGCTCAAGATTCTCCTTCAGCTATGCTGAGTGCAATCGAGCTTGAAAGTTGAAAAGCCTATTCCTGACATAACACGCTTTCCTAACCAAGGCGGACCTGATTGGAACCTGTCCCAGGTCCTGCTCTGTCCTCTTCTTTCTAGCTCAAAATCGCCTTTCAGCTCTGCTGAATGCCGACCGAGCTAAAGAGTTGGAAAAAACGTGCCCTAATATGTTCCTTCTAATACAAGCGGATTTATGAACATGGTCACAATCCTGCTTTCTTTCTCTGTTACTTTCTCAAGATCTCCCCTCAGCCACGCTTGAGTACAGATCGAGCCAAAGAGTTAGAAGACATATCCAACAGATAGAAGCGAATAAAAGGAGACGGTGACGACCAAGACGCCGCTCTACAAATATCCACTACCTCTGTACCTCTGAAGAGGGCAGTAGAAGCTGCTACTCCACGAGTGGAATGCGCTTTAATACCCTGAGGCGGTTGTTGCCCCCGCCTCGTACGCCGTCTCAATGCCTTCACAAAGCCAATGAGACAAACGCTGTTTAGAAAGTGGTCTACCCAATGCAGCCGCACCGTGACACACACAAACAGCTGAGGCGATGACCTAATCGCTGCTGTGCGCTCAACGTAACACGCCAAAGCGCGTACTGGGCACAGACAATGAAGCTTTTTCTCACTCCTCTCCCCATGAGGAGGGGGATAAAAAGCCCACAATTCCACGGTCTGTGATCTATATGCACTGTTAATAACCTTCGGCACAAATGCCGGGTTAGGACGTAACACCGCTCTGCTCAAATCGCCATTAATGGCAAGGCAGTCGGGTCTCGTCGACAGTGCACTCAAATCACTGACTCGCTTAAGCGGTAGTCAAGGCGAAGCAACAGCGCCGTCTTGATAGACAGCATTTTGAGGGGTATTTGATTCAATGGCTCGAACGGCGACTTACATAGCGCTTCGAGAACCAAAGCCAAATCCCATCGGGGTAGCGTAGCTCTAGGCATTGGCCTAAGCCGTCGCGGTCCCAATAAGAAACGCTTCACTAATGGGTGACTGAACAGGTTTTTCCCGTTAAACCCTTCATGACCAGCTGAAATTGCCGCTGCAAACACTTTCGAATGGTGGCGGGCGATTTCTGCTTATCAAACATAAACTGCAGGAATGAGAGCACACTCTCTACCTGACAGCTCATGGGGTCTACGTCCTGTGTGTTACACCACTGTGAGAAAACATTCCATCTGCTTGTGTACATCCTGGAAGTGGAACTGGCCCTAGCGCTCTGTATGGTTCTGATCACTGCATCAGATAACCCACGGTGCCTCAACCTGTCCCCGTTCAGGAACCAAGCCTTCAGTGGTTGGCCGATTATGGGCCACTGCCCTATCGCGCCTCCCGCCTGGCTCAACGCGTCTCGTCGATGTGGAATTGTCCAAGGTGGCACAATCAACATCTGACTCATCTCTGCAAACCACGGAGCCCCCGGGCGATCGGGCGCTATCAGTATCACTGTTGGCTCCTCTGATCTCACCCTGGCTAGCAGTGGGAGAATGCAAGACAGCGGAGGGAATGCATACAGGAGAACTTTCGCCACGGGCAGTGCGCGAACGCGTCTCTTCCCAATGGCGGCTCGCCCTGTTGTCTCAGGGAGAACCATAGGGGACACTGCGCGTTCACACGTGACGCGAACAGATCCACTCGGCTCTCCCGAATTGTTTCCAAATTTGGAGAACAATGTCTGGGTGCAGACACCACTGGTTCGTCTCGAGGACCCCTCTTGACATGAGATCTGCCCCTACGTTCAAGCAGCCCGGAATGTGCGCTGCTCTCAACGAGCGAAGGTGCTTGTGAGCCCACAGCCACAATTCCTCTGCCGCCCTGTGGAGGGCAGGAGACCTGACCCCCTCCCTGGCGATTTATGTGAGCTACTGTGGTCCGGTTGTCTGACCAAACCAACACATCGCGACCCCGAAGGGTAGACGCGAAGTGGTTCAAAACCAGCTCGAACCGTTTCCAACTCCAAGAGGTTTATGTGCCGACCTGATTGAGGCCATGCACCACCTATCGCTTGAGACTGACATGTCCTCCCCATCCAGTTAGACAGGCATCTGTATACACTGGAATGTAGGATGACACCTTGCCCATCGGGACTCCGTGCGTGAGAACGCACGGGTTCCTCCAATAGTCCAGGTCTGCTCTTAGCGAGAGAGGAACCACCACCAACCGATGACGTTGACGCACTGGGTCTAGTCTTAGTTAGGGCGAACCACCGCTGTGTTCTGCGCATGTGCAGAAGCCCCAGCGGTACCACAGAGTGGGCTGCCGACATGAGACCCAAAAGTGACATGATCGATAGCGCGTTACTGTGTGATTCGGACGACACTTCCTCAGGGCTAGTACCAATGCTGCCCTTCGAGGGTCCGAAATTCGCGCCCTCATCATTACAGTGTCTAGCTGTAGTCCCAGGTAGACAATCTGATGACTGGGCCAGGGTGCGCTCTTTTTCCAATTCACAGCGAACCCCAGACGCGTGAGATGAATCACTGTCTGTGTCGGTGTGCGTGAACGCCAGCTCTGCTGACGGGGCGAGAACCAGCAGGTCGTCTAGGTAGGCTAATATCCTTATCCCTTGACGACGCAGCGGTTCCAATGCCGCCCTCCACACATTTGGAAAACGTTCGAGGTGCCAGGGCGTACCCAAACGGCATCCTCGTGAACTCGCACGCCACCCCTTGAAAGGCGAACCGCAGAAACTTTCTGTGGCGAAATTGAATCGCACATGAAAGTCACGCGTCTCCTTTAGGTCTATGCTTGTACAAAAGTCTCCCTTCTGGACACATTCCAGTAGACGTTTGTCGTCAGCATTCGGAAGGGCCGTTTGGTTATGCTCTCGTTGAGAATGCGTAAATCCAAATCGGCCTCACTCCCCGTCTTTTTGGGCACTAGGAAATAGGGCGAATAGAGCCCTTTGTTCCTTTGCCTCGGGAACTACTGTGACCGCCTCTTCGCCAAAAAGTTCCGTGATCTCTGATATCAGAGCGGCTACTTTGTCCGGCGTTTTCATCATCAGTTTCCACCACTCCCCGAAACGGGGGTGGGGTCCGATGGAATTGGAGGGCATAACCCTTCTCTAACGCCTGTTCTAGCCAGCGTGAGAGGGTACAGCTTCGTTGCCACTGCCAGCAATGCAGAGAAAGCGGACGTGCACGGCTCTTTTACGCTCCAGTAGGAAGGACCTGTATTCCTCTATGGCCCTTGCCGCCGCTATTCCCCAGCACTGAGTTGGTGGAATAGCCCAGGGGGGCCCCCTCGAAAGGGAGAGGAAACATCAGCTGGTTCGTGAATCGGAGGCCTTGACACGTTAGTTACGCCCGTAACTCCAGTAATCCGGCCTCCGTGAACGGCAGCACGGTTCTGAACTGCGCTGTCTGAGGCATTAACCTGAGACGGGCGCGCTCTCCCGGATAGCGATTGCGTCATCACGTCATTGTCTGACTGAGACTGCCGCTTGCCATGAGACCCATCCATTACAGTACTCATCTGAGTCTGAAAGGTGTAATCTCTGACTGGTACCACACGGTGGTGCTCATAACACCTCTTTACTGGTCTCATGCGGCTGCTCAACAACACACTCAGTGAGTGGTGGGCTGCGCTCAGAGCCCTGGGTATTGCTACGTTCATGATAGACCGGAGGCGTCCATACCTTGATTACACTTGTAACTCTGGTATTCCCGCTCTCCGTGAACGCCGCACGGGTCTGAACTGCGCCGGCTGAGGCATTAGCCTGCAGCAAGGCGTTCTTCCCGGCTAGCGGCTGCGCCTTCATGTCACATTGGGACAGAGACAGCTGCCTGCTATGAGAGACCTTTACTACAGAGCTCCTAGGAGTCTGTAGTAAGAGATCTTTATTAGGTGAGCTAAGGCTGCGCCTTGCTACCTCTTCCCTTTTCTCTCCTGAGCGCGCTCAGCAACGCACTCTGGGTGGGTTGAGCTACACTCAGGATGGTGAGGGGGTGCCATAGAACGTGAAGTGTTCTGTACCTTATGGAATACGTGTCTTTCTTTGACAATGTCAGTGAGACTCCGCTCTTTATTCACATAATTACACACAATGCCCTCCACGCCCTGAACAGTGGGGTGGGGGGAACAGTAGGCCCCTCTGCGTCACGCGCCGGGCCGTCCTCTGCTCTCTCCCCCTCGCCTCGTCAGAGATGCCGCCCTTTTGGGAGACCTTCTGGTGCTGCCAGGCTGGCTTCTGGACGACCTCTCGCCCGGCGGAACCGACGCCGTCACCGTCGCTGCTGGAGGGGCCGAGCCCGCTCTCCTGCCGCCTGGGGTGTGCGCCTGTCGCCTGGCCCTTCGCCTCCCAGCGGATTTACTGGGGGCGTTAGAGGTGGGACCGGGTTGGCTGGGGCTCTGCTGGCCTTCATTGCCAGCGGCAAATGCTTCGCCAGGTGCCTCCTCTCTCGTCCAGCTTGGCGATGCGCTCTGTGGCGTCCTTCACAGCGAGGCCAAATAGGCCTTCGCTGGAGACGGGGCGTTGAGCAAGGATGCTCTGTCGGTCTCCTTCATAGCCGTCATCGACAGCCAGAGGTGCCGCTCCGTGACCACCGAGGTGGCCATGGTCCTGCCCGCACATAGCGACCGCTATGCGCCAGGTGGAGGATGGCTCCGAAATCCTGGAGGCCTCCTCCACTTCCTCGCTGGTCATCTCAGACCTGCCCGTTGTGAGACCCGGGACAGGAGGCCGCGAGGAGGGCGATGTTGTTCGCCGCCGCAACGCTCTGGGCTCCCAGCGTGAAGGATTTCTCAGCCAACTGGGCTGTGAACCTGTCCTTCTGTGCTGGCAGGGTGGCCTTCTTGGAGGCTGCCCAGGGACTCGAACCCGGCACTAGGAACGCCGTCATGGCGCCTCGAGCCTGGGGATTCCCCCTAGCCGCCCACTCATATCCAGCCACTCTGGTGAATGGGGGTGTACACTCTGGCCGGCGAACGCGCCGCCAGAGGTGCCCCCCACGAGCCCTCGACATATTTGCCAAGAGAGGGCAAGGCTGGAGCCATTGGCTCAGCCGCCCTTCTCGGCTTGGAGGTAGGGGCCGCCCTCCATCAAATCCACCTCCATCGGAGGGGGAGGTGGGGGGCAGCGCAATCTCCAGTCGAGTGGCCGCTTCTCAATGAGTTCGGGAAAGTCCGAACGCAGAGAGGCAGCCGCGAAGGACAGAGCCTCTGACCTAACAGAGCTCATGTCTTCCTCGCACAGGGAACCTTCAGACCTCACGCTTCCCGATGGAAAGGGGGTCTTAAAGGCTGGCGCCAGAGCTCTGGCTTGCCCCACTGGGACATCCGGCTCGGCGCTCTCCCCGTCATCCTCTGATTCCGCACTGCCCGCTGATGCCTCTGAGCCAGAGGCGAGCACGGACATTGCATCATCAAGAGGACATCCTCCTTAAAACGCCCAGCGCTGCTTTCTCTCCTTCATAGGAAGGAGAGCGCAGGAGGCGCAATTAGGAGGGTCGCCGAGACCATCCTTGGCATGCAGCGGTCCCAAACACACGAAACATAGGTCGTGGGGTCCGTGGTTGCCATGGAGGTATAGCGGCACAGGGCCCTGAAAAAAGGGCCTTTGGGGGTGGATAACTTGGCGTGCTCATTTAGAAGACGTTGACGGCTGGCAGTCAACGACAAATTCTTCTTGGAGTCTTCTAGGCTTCTTCACTCTAGTCCAGTCGCTGAAGATAATGGGAGGCAGATTGATGGAACGGGGTTCTTATATAGGGACACCTGTACTCCTTGGCTGTAGGTGTGTGCATAAATTTGCTTCAGGCTGTTCTGCCCTAGGGCAGAGGGTAAACCACTAGGAGCATAGCTCCCCTATGGGGCGGAGCTCCACGATATAGAACCCATAGATTAGTAGGCAGGAACAAAAATATAAAAGTCATACTATCTGAATCAGATAGATGACCTCACATTCTGTCAGTTCAATACATGTCTCTATGTACTGACCCTGAGTCAAGAGACATGCCACAGATAGCCTTTCATCCGAAGCGGACCTGATAGAGACCTGTCTATCGTCCTGTTTCTCTTTCCTCTAGCTCAAGATTCTCTTTCAGCTATGCTGAGTGCAATCGAGCTTGAAAGTTGAAAAGCCTATTCTTGACATAACACGTTTTCCTAACCAAGGCGGACCTGATTGGAACCTGTCCAAGGTCCTGCTCTGTCCTCTCCTTTTTAGCTCGAAATCGCCTTTCAGCTCTGCTGAATGCCGACGAGCTAGGAAGAGTTGGAAAAACGTGCCATAATATGTTCCTTCTAATAAAAGCGGATTTATGAACATGGTCACAATCCTGCTTTCTTTCTCTGTTTCTTTCTCAAGATCTCCCTTCAGCCACGCTGAGTACAGATCGAGCCAAAGAGTTAGAAGACATATCCAACAGATAGAAACGAATAAAAGGAGACGGTGTCGACCAAGACGCCGCTCTACAAATATCCACTACCTCTGTACCTCTGAAGAGGGCAGTAGAAGCTGCTACTCCACGAGTGGAATGCGCTTTAATACCCTGAGGCGGTTGTTGCCCGCCGCCTCGTATCGTCTCAATGCCTTCACAAAGCCAATGAGACAATCGCTGTTTTGAAAGTGGTCTACCCAATGCAGCCGCACCGTGACACACAAACAGCTGAGGCGATGACTCTAATCGCTGCTGTGCGCTAACGTAACACGCCAAAGCGCGTGCTGGGCACAGACAATGAAGCTTTTTCTCACTCCTCTCTCCCCCATGGGGAGGGGGATAAAAAGCCCACAATTCCACGGTCTGTGATCTATATGCACTGTTAACAACCTTCGCACAAATGCCGGGTTGGGACGTAACACCGCTCTGCTCAAATCGCCATTAATGGCAAGGCAGTCGGGTCTCGTTGCAGTGCACTCAAATCACTGACCCGCTTAGCGGTAGTCAAGGCGAGCAACAGCGCCGTCTTGATAGACAGCATTTTGAGGGGTATTTGATTCAATGGCTCGAACGGCGACTTACATAGCGCTTTTCGAGAACCAAAGCCAAATCCCATCGGGCAGCGTAGCTCTAGGCATTGGCCTAAGCCGCCGCGTTCCCAATAAGAAACGTTTCAATAATGGGTGACTGAACAGGTTTTTCCCGTTAAACCCTTCATGACCAGCTGAAATTGCCGCTGAAAACACTCAATGGTGGAGGGCGATTTCTGCTTATCAAACATAGACTGCAGGAATGAGAGCAATCTCTACCTGACAGCTCATGGGGTCTACGTCCTGTGTGTTACACCACCGTGAGAAAACATTCCATCTGCTTGTGTATACCCTGGAAGTGGAACTGGCCCTAGCGCTCTGTATGGTTCTGATCACTGCATCAGATAACCCACGGGCGCCTCAACCTGTCCCGTTCAGGAACCAAGCCTTCAGCGGTTGGCCGATTAGGCCACTGCCCTATCGAGCCTCCCGCCTGGCTCAACGCGTCTCGTCGATGTGGAATTGTCCAAGGTGGCACAATCAACATCTGACTCATCTCTGCAAACCACGGAGCCCCGGGCGATCGGGCGCTATCAGTATCACTGTTAGCTCCTCTGATCTCACCCTGGCTAGCAGTGGAGAATGCAAGACAGCGGAGGGAATGCATACAGGAGAACTTTCGGCCACGGGCAGTGCGCGAACGTCGTCTCTTCCCAATGGCGGCTCGTCCTGTTGTCTCAGGGAGAACCATAGGGGACACTGCGCGTTCACACGTGACGCGAACAGATCCACCTCGGCTCTCCCGAATTGTTTCCAAATTTGGAGAACAATGTCTGGGTGCAGACACCACTGCCGCCTCGAGGACCCCCTCTTGACATGAGATCTGCCCTACGTTCAAGTAGCCCGAATGTGCGCTGCTCTCCAACGAGCCGAAGGTGCTTGTGAGCCCACAGCCACAATTCCTCTGCCGCCCTGTGGAGGGCAGGAGACCTGACCCCTCCCTGGCGATTTATGTGAGCTACTGTGGTCCGGTTGTCTGACCAAACCAACACATCGCGACCCCGAAGGGTAGAGCGAAAGTGGTTCAAAACCAGTCGAACCGTTTCCAACTCCAAGAGGTTTATGTGCCGACCTGATTGAGGCCATCACCACCTATCGCTTGAGACTGACATGTCCCCTCCCCATCCAGTTAGACAGGCATCTGTATACACTGGAATGTAGGATGACACCTTGCCCATCGGGACTCCGTGCGTGAGAACGCACGGGTTCCTCCAATAGTCCAGGTCTGCTCTTAGCGAGAGAGGAACCACCACCAACCGATGACGTTGACGCACTGGGTCTAGTCTTAGTTGGGCGGAACCACCGCTGTGTTCTGCGCATGTGCAGAAGCCCCAGCGGTACCACAGAGTGGGCTGCCGACATGAGACCCAAAAGTGACATGATCGAAGAGGCCACATTGTGTGATTCGGATGACACTTCCTCCAGGGCTAGTACCAATGCTGCCCTTCGAGGGTCCGAATCGCGCCTCATCATTACAGTGTCTAGCTGTAGTCCCAGGTAGACTATCTGATGACTGGGCCAGGGTGCGCTCTTTTTCCAATTCACAGCGAACCCCAGACGCGTGAGATGAATCACTGTCTGTGTCGTGAGAGTGAACGCCAGCTCTGCTGACGGGCGAGAACCAGCAGGTCGTCTAGGTAGGCTAATATCCTTATCCCTTGACGACGCAGCGGTTCCAATGCCGCCTCCACACATTTGGAAACGTTCGAGGTGCCAGGGCGTACCAAAACGGCATCCTCGTGAACTCGTACGCCACCCCTTGAAAGGCGAACCGCAGAAACTTTCTGTGGCGAGATTGAATCGGCACATGAAAGTACGCGTCCTTTAGGTCTATGCTTGTACAAAAGTCTCCCCTTCTGGACACATTCCAGTAGACGTTTTGTCGCCAGCATTCGGAAGGGCCGTTTGGTTATGCTTTTCGTTTAGAATGCGTAAATCCAAAATCGGCCTCACTCCCCCCGCCTTTTTGGGCACTAGGAAATAAGGCGAATAGAGCCCTTTGTTCCTTTGCTCTCGGGGAACTACTGTGACCGCCTCCTTCGCCAAAAGTTCCGTGATCTCTGACATCAGAGCGGCTACTTTGTCCGGCGATTTCATCCGCCGTTTCACCACTCCCCGAAACGGGGTGGGGTCCGGTGGAATTGGAGGGCATAACCCTTCTCTAACGTCTGTTCTAGCCAGCGTGAGAGGGTACAGCCGTTGCCACTGCCAGCAATGCAGAGAAAGCGGATGTGTACGAAGCTGTGGTACGCCAGTAGGAAGGACCTGTATTCCTCTATGGCCTCGCCGCCGCTATTCCCCAGCACTGAGTTGGTGGAATAGCCCAGGGTGGGCCCCTCGAAAGGGAGAGGAAACATCAGCTGGTTCTGTGTGAGTCGGGGGCCTTGATACGCTAGTTACGCCTGTAACTCCAGTAATCCGGCCCTCCGTGAACGCTGCACGGTTCTGGAACTGCGCTGGCTGAGGCATTAACCTGAGACGGCGCGCTCTCCCCTGGATAGCGATTGCGTCATCACGTCATTGTCTGACTGAGACTGCCGCTTGCCATGAGACCCATCCATTACAGCACTCATCTGAGTCTGAAAGGTGTGATCTCTGACTGGTACCACACGGTGGTGCCATAATACCTCTTTACTGGTCTCATGCGGCTGCTCAACAACACACTCAGTGAGTGGTGGGCTGCGCTCAGAGCCATGGGCATTGATACGTTCATGATAGACCGGAGGCGTCCATACCTTGGTTACACTTGTAACTCTGGTATTCCCGCTCTCCGTGAACGTCGCACGGGTCTGAACTGCGCCGGCTGAGGCATTAGCCTGCAGCAAGGCGTTCTTCCCGGCTAGCGGCTGCGCCTTCATGTCACATTGGGACATAGACAGCTGCCTGCTATGTGAGACCTTTACTACAGAGCTCCTAGGAGTCTGTAGTAAGAGATCTTTATTAGGTGAGCTAGGGCTGCGCCTTGCTACCTCTTCCCTTTCCTCTCCTGAGCGCGCTCAGCAACGCACTCTAGGTGGGTTGAGCTACACTCAGGATGGTGGGGGGATACCATAGAACGTGAAGTGTTCTGTACCTTATGGAATAAATGTCTTTCATTGACAATGTCAGTGAGACTCCGCTCTTTATTCACAAAATACAACGCTCCACGCCCTGAACAGTGGGGTGGGGGAACAGTAGGCTCTTGAGCGTCGAACGCCGGGCCATCTCCCGTTCTCTCCCCCTCGCCTCGTCACAAGTGCCGCCTCTTCTGGGAGACCTTCTGGTGCTGCCAGGCCGGCTCGTGACAACCTCTCTGGCCGGGCGGAACCGCTGCTGCCACCGTCGCTGCTGGAGGCCGAGCCCGCCCTCCTGCCGCCTGTGGTGGGCGCCTGTCGCCTGGCCCGTCGCCTCCCTGCCTTGCTGGGGGCGTTTGAGGTGGACGGAACTGTCGGGGCTCTGCTGGCCTTCATCGCCAGCGGCAGATGTTTAGCCAGGTGCCTCCTCTCCTCGTCCAGCTTGGCGATTCGTTCTGTGAAGCGTCCTTCACGGCGAGGCCAAATAGGCCCTCGCTGGAGACGGGGCGTTGAGCAATGAAGCTCTATCGGTCTCCTTCATGGCTGTCATAGACAGCCAGAGGGTGCCTTTCCGTGACCACCGAGTGGCCATGGTCCTGCCCGCACAAATGGCTACCGCCGCGTCAGGTGGAGGATGGCTCCAGAAATCTTGGAGGCCTCCTCCACCTCCTCGCTGGTCAACTCAGACCTTCCTGTCGTAAGACGGGATAGGGAGGCCGCGAGGAGGGCGATGTTATTCGCCGCCGCTACGCTCTGGGCTCCCAGCGTGAAGGATTTCTCAGCCAAAGTGGCTGTGAACCTATCCTTCTGCGCCGGCAGAGTGGCCTTCTTGGAGGCGGCCCAGGGACTCGAACCCGGCACTAGGAACGCCGTCATGGCGCCTTCGAGCCTGGGGATTCCCCTAGCTGCCCACTCATATCCGTTCACTCTGGTGAAGGGGGTGTACGCCCTGGCCGGCGAACGCGCCGCCAGGGGTGTTCCCCACGAGCCCTCGACATATTTGCCAAGGGAGGGCAAGGCTGGAGCCATTGGCTCAGCTGCTCTCCTTGGCTTAGAGTAAGGGCCGCCCTCCATCAGGTCCACCTCCATAGGGAGGGGAGCTGGGGGCAGCGCAATCTCCAGTCGGGTGGTCGCCTTCTCCAATGAGTTCGGAAAGTCGGAACGCAGAGAGGCTGCCGCGAGGACAGGGCTTCTGACCTAACAGAGCCCATGTCGTCATCTGCAAAGGATCCCTCAGACCTCACGCTCTCCGATGGAAAGGGGGTCTTGAAGGCAGGTGCCAGAGTATGGGATTGTCCCACTGGGATATCCCTCTCGGCGCCCTCCTTGTCATCCTCTGACTCTGCACTGTCCTCAGATATCTCCGAAGCGGAGGCGAGTGTGGACAGAGCATCATCCAGAGGGACGCCTCTCTAAAGAACGCCCAGCGCTGCTTCCTCTCCTTCACAGGGAAGGAGGCGAGGAGGCGCAATTAGGAGGGTTGTCGGGACCGTCCCTTGGCGTGCTGCGGTCCCAAGCACACGAAACATAGGTCGTGGGGGGTCCGCAGTGGCCATGGAAGTGCATCGACAGAGGGCCTGAAAAGGGCCTTTGGGGGTGGAAACTTAGGGTGCGCTCATTTAGGAAGACGTTGATGGCTGGATATCAACGACGAGATCTTCCTGAGTCTTCGAAGGCTTCTTCTCTGAGTCAGTCGCTGAAGATAATGGGAGGCAGATTGAGGGAACGGGGTTCCTTATATAGGGACACCTGTACTCCCATTGGCTGTAGGTGTGTGCATAATTTTGCTTCAGGCTATTCTGCCCTAGGGCAGAGGGTAAACCAATAGGAGCAGAGCTCCCCTATGGGGCGGAGCTCCACGATATAGAACAACGTCACTACACTTTGCCACTGTCAGATATAGGCCTCCCTCTGTGCGCTAAAACGACTAGTTACCGGAGTGTAACTCCAGTTCTATGAGTGGAGCGGAGCCCCATAGGGGAGCTATGCTCCTAGTGGTTTACCCTCTGCCCTAGGGCAGAACAGCCTGAAAATAAAATATGCACACACCTACAGCCAATAGGAGTACAGGTGTCCCCATATAAGGAACCCCGTTCCATCAATCTGTCTCCGAGATATTATCTTCAGCGACTAGAGAGGATCGGCAGGGCCGAAAGTCTATGAGGCTCCGCTCCACTCATAGAACTGGAGTTACACTCCGGTAACTAGTCGTTCTATATCGTGGAGCTCCGCCCCATAGGGGAGCTATGCTCTAGTGAGTTTCGGAGCGAAACGCTCCAAAATGTACCCCCTGCCGAGCCTAACACATCCCATTCAAAAATGAGAATAGGTCAAGCCCAGCAATGGCTGTAACCAATTTCCGCAGTACCGCGACTAAGGAACCCCTCAGGGCGTCACAATATACCGCGTCATCGGTTATAGACCCGCCCCATCTAACTCAATGACAATGTCAATGGTTATTGGGCAGATCATCAGAATAGACGCGTGCTAATCTGTACCAACAGATAGCCGTTCAACACTATCGTCCACGCAATGTAGTGACATCAGTCACTCTACATTAAGTGTCCAACAAAACGCCCTACTCACTCTATGGAACCCATAGATTAGTAGGCAGTAACAAAATATAAAAGTCCTACTATCTGAAACAGATAGGTGACTTCATATTCTGTCAGTTCAATACATGTCTCTATGTACTGACCTTGAGTCAAGAGACATGCCACAGATAGCTCTCTTCATCCGAAGCGGACCTGATAGAGATCTGTCTATCGTCCTGCTTCTCTTTCCTCTAGCTCAAGATTCTCTTTCAGCTATACTGAGTGCAATCGAGCTCGAAAGGTAAAAAAGCCTATTCTTGACATAACACGTTTTCCTAACCAGGGCGGACCTGATTGGAACCTGTCCAAGGTCCTGCTCTATCCTCTCCTCTTAGCTCAAATCGCCTTTCAGCTCTGCTGAATGCCGACCAAGCTCAAAGAGTTGGAAAACGTGCTATAATATGTTTCTTCTAATAAAGCCGATTTATGACCCTGGTCACAATCCTGCTTTCTTTCTCTGTTTCCTTCTCAAGATCTCCCTTCAGCTACGCTGAGTACAGATCGAGCCAAAGAGTTAGAAGACATATTCAACAGATAGAAACGAATAAAAGGAGACGGTGTCACCAAAACACCTCTCTACCAATATCCACTACCTCTGTACCTCTGAAGAGGGCAGTAGAAGCTGCTACTCCACAAATGGAGTGCGCTTTTAACACCCTGAGGCGGCTGTTGCCACCGCCGCCTCGACGCCGTCTCAATGCCTTCACAAGGCCAATGAGACAACCGCTGTTTTGAAAGTGGTCTAACGCAATGCAGCCGCACCGTGACACACAAACAGCTGAGGCGATGACCTAAATCGCTACTGTGCGCTCAAAGTAACACGCCAAAGCACGTACTGAGCACAACGGTAGTCAAGGCAAGCAACAGCGCCGTCTTGATAGACCGCCTTTTGAGGGGTATTTGATTCAACGTCTCGAACGGCGACTTACATAGCGCTTCGAGAACTAAGGCCAAAACCCATCGGGGCAGCATAGCTCTAGGCATTAGCCCGAGCCGTTGCGTTCCCAATAAAAACGTTTCACGAATGTGATTGAACGTTACACCCCTCATGACCAGCTGAAATTGCCGCTGCAACACTCGAACGGTGTATGGCGATTTCTGCTTATCAAACATAGACTTCCGACCACTGGTAGTGCGCGAATGCGTCTCTTCCCAATGGCGGATCGTCCTGTTGTCTCAGGTAGACCTTACATGAGATCTGCCTCTCGTTCAAGTAGCCGGAATGTGCGCTGCTCTCAATGAGCGAAGGTGCTTGTGCACTCACAGCCACAATTCCTCTGCCAGCCCGATGGAGGGCAGGAGACCTGACCCCTCCTTGGCGAGTTATGTGAGCTACTGTGGTCCGGTTGTCTGATCCAACCAACACATCGCGACCCCCGAAGGGGTAGACGCGCAGCGGTTAAAAACCCCATTGAACCGTTTCCAACTCCATAAGGTTTATGTGCCGACCTGATTGAGGCCATGCACCACCTATCGCTTGAGACTGACATGTCCCTCCCCCATCCAGTTAGACAGGCATCTGTATACACTGGAATGTAGGGATGACACCTTGCCCATCAGGACTCAGTGCGTGAGAACGCACGAGTTCCTCCAATAGTCCAGGTCTGCTCTTAGCGAGAGAGGAACCACCACCAACCGATGACCTTGACGCACTGGGTCTAGTCTTAGTTGGCGAACCCCGCTATGTTCTGCGCCTGTGCAGAAACCCAGCGGAACCACAGGGTGGGCTGCCGACATGAAACTCGAAAGTGACATGATCGATAACGCCATTACTGTGTAATTCGGACGACACTTCCCTCAGGGCTAGTACCAATGCTGCCCTTCGAGGGTCCGAAATTTATGCCCTCATCATTACAGTGTCTAACTGTAGTCCCAAGTAGACAATCTGATGACTGGGCCAGGGTGCGCTCCTTTTCCAATTACAGCAAAACCCCAGACGCGTGAGATGAATCACTGTCTGTGTCGTGTAAGTAGACGTCAGCTCTGCTGACGATGGCGAGAACTCCCGCAGTTCGTCTAGGTAGGCTAATATCCTTAACCCTTGACAACGCATGCGGTTCCAATGCCGCCTCCACACATTTGGAAACGTTCGAGGTGCCAGGGCGTACCGAATGGTATCCTCTTGAACTCATACGCCCCTCCTCTATGGCCCACGCCGCTGCTATTCCCCAGCACTGGGTTGGTGAAATAGCTCTAGGTGGGCCCCCCTTTGAAAAAAGGGAGAGGATACATCAGCTCGTTCTGGGTGAATCGGGGGCTTTGATACGATGGTTACGACCGTAACTGCAGTAATCTTGCCCTCCGTGAACGCAGCACGGGTCTGAACTGCACTGTCTGAGGTACTGGCCTGAGACAGAACGCTCTTCCCAGAAAGCGATTGCGTCATCATGTCATTGTCTGACTGAGACTGCCGCTTGGCATGAGACTTATCCTTTACAGAACTCAACAGCATCTGAAAGGGGGTGTAATCTCTGACCGATACCGCACTGTGGTGCCACAATGCCTCTTTACTGTTCCTAAGCGGCTGTTCAACGACACACTCAATGTGTGGTGAGCTGCGCTCAGAGCCATGGTCATTGACACATTCCAGAATAAAACCGGAGGCGTCAATACTTAGATTATACTTATAACCTGGTATTCCCGCTCTCCGTGAACGCCGACGGGTCTAAAACTGCGCCCGACTGAGGCATTAGCCTGCAGCAAGGCGTCATTCTCGACTAGCGGCTGCGTCTTCATGTCCCATTGGGACCGAGACATCTGCCTGCTGAATGTGAGGTATCTGGTTATTATCAGCGCGTTCTGAGAGAATCGGGGGCTTTGATACGATGGTTACGACCGTAACTGCAGTAATCTTGCCCTCCGTGAACGCAGCACGGGTCTGAACTGCACTGTCTGGGGTACTGGCCTGAGACAGAGCGCTCTTCCCAGAAAGCGATTGCGTCGTCATGTCATTGTCTGACTGAGGCCGCCGCTGCCATGAGACCTATCTTTTACAGAACTCGGCTGAGAAGATGTGATCTCTGACTGACACCACACGGTGGTGCCACAATGCCTCTCCACTGGTCTTATGCGGCTGTTCACTGGACACACTCACGTGTGGTGAGCTGCGCTCAGAGCCATGGGCATTGATACGTTCAGAATATCGGAGGCGTCCATACCTTGGCTACCTTAGTAGTCCTGGTATTCCCGCTCTCCGTGAACGCTTGCACGGGTCTGATCTGTACTGACTGAGGCATTAGCCTGCAGTAAGACGTCACTCCCTGCTAAGCGGCTGCGCCTTCATGTCACATTGGGACAGAGGCACTTGCCTACTACGGTGAAATCTTTACTACAGAGCTCCTAGGAGTCTGTAGTAAGAGATCTTCACTAGGTGAGCTAAGGCTGCGCCTTGCTACCTTAACCCCTTTCCTCTCCTGAGCACGCTCAGCTACACCTCTAAGTGGGTTGGGCTGCGCTCAAGATGGTGAGGGAGAAAACATAGAACGTGTAGTGTTCCGAACCTTATGGAATAATTGTCCTTCTTTGACAAGGTCAAATGAGAACAATCTCTTTATTGCACAATGTAATAACACAGCCCTCTACACTCTGAACAGTGGAGTAGGGGGGAACAACAGTAGGCCCTCCTGCGAACCCGCCGGGCCGTTCTCCTTCCACTTCCCCTCGCCTCGTCAGATGTGCTTGCGCTTCTGGGAGGCCTTCTTGTACTGCCAGGCTGGTCTCGTGACAGCTTCTTCAGCTAGCGGGGCTGTCGCTACCACAGTCACTGCTGGGGGAGCCGAGCTCACTCTCCTGCTGTCTGTGGTGTGCGTCTGTCGCCTGGCCCGACGCCTCACTGTAGTTCTGTTGGGGGCGTTGGGGATGGGCAGTTTAGCTGAGGCTCTGCTGGACCTCATAGCTAGAGGCAAATGCTTGGCCAGGTGCCTCTCTCCTCGTCCCAGTCTGGCGATCCGCCCGTCGCGTCCTTCACTGCGAGGCCAAACAGGCCCTCGCTGGAGACGGGGGCGTTGAGCAGAGACGTTCTGTCGGTCTCCTTCATGGCCGTCATGGAAAGCCAGAGATGTCGTTCTGTGACCACGGAGGTGGCCATGGTCCTTCCCGCGCATATGGCAATCGCCTGCGTCAGGTGTAGAATAGCTCCAGAGATTCTGGAGGCCTCTCCACTTCTTCACTGGTCATCTCCGACCTGCCCGTTGTGAGACGGGACAGGGAGGCCGCGAGAGAGCGATGTTGTTTGCTGCTGCTACGCTCTGGGCTCCCAGCGTAAAAGATTTCTCAGCCAACTGGGCTGAGAATCTATCTTTCTGTGCTGGCAGAGTGGCCTTCTTGGAGGCTGACCAGGGACTCGACCCCGGCACCAGGAACGCCGTCATGGCGCCCCGAGCCTGGGGATTCCTCTAGCCGCCCACTCATATCCGCTCACTCTGGTGAAGGGGATATACGCTCTGGCGTGAACGCGCCGCCAGAGGTGCCCCCCACGAACCCTCGACATACTTGCCGAGAGAGGGCAAGGCTGGAGCCCTTGGCTCAGCTGCCCTCCTTGGCTTGGAGTAAGGGCCGCCCTCCATCAGGTCCACCTCCATAGGGAGGGGAGCTGGAGGCAGCGCCACCTCGAGTCGTATGGCAGCCCTCTCAATGAGCCCGGGAAAATCCGAGTGTAGAGAGGCTACCGCGAAGGACAGGGCTTCTGACCCAGCAGAGCCCATGTCGTCATCGCACAAGGACCCTTCTAACCTCGCGCTTTCAGAGTGAAAGGGGGTTTTGAAGGTAGGCGCCAGATGTCTGGATTGTCCCACTGGGATATCCGCCTCGGCGCCTTCCCTGTCATCCTCCGACGCCGCACCGTCCTCTGACCCTTCTGAAGCAGAAAGGAGTGAGGACACTACGTCATCCAGAGGGACTTCCTTCAAAAAGAACGCCCTACGCTGCTGCCTCTCCCTTATAGAAAGGAGGCGCAGGAGGCGCACTTAGGGAGGGTTGTCGAGACCATCCACGGCGTGCTGCGGTCCCAAACACACGAAGCAGAGGTCGTGGGGGTCCGCAGCAGCCATGGTGGAACACCGACACAGAGCCCTTAAAAGGGCCTTTGGGGGTGGGGAAATTCCCAGGTGTGCTCATGGCGAAAGACGTTGACGGCTGGCAGTCAACGGCGAAAATCTTTCAGAGTCTTCGTATGGCTTCTTCAGTTCTAGTCCAGTCGCTGAAGATAATGGGAGACAGATTGATGGAACGGGGTTCCTTATATAGGGACACCTGTACTCCTATTGGCTGTAGGTGTGTGCATATTTTATTTTCAGGCTGTTCTGCCCTAGGGCAGAGGGTAAACCACTAGGAGCATAGCTCCCCTATGGGGCGGAGCTCCACGATATAGAACTGGAAGGGACATTAGAATCCTCTAATTAATACTCCCTGTCCACTCGAAGTGGCTCATACTTTCCTACTAAATAGCATACTGAATAAAAAAAACACTATATGGAATGGGCCCCTTTGAGCGGATGTGGGTGGCTCTTAAAAGAGCCTTTGGGTTCGAGTCGGGGTGTTGAGGTTCCGAAGAGAGTCGCGTTTAACCGCCGAAACCGTGCAGGGTGCGTCCCTGACGTTTTCAGAGCGTAAACCACGTCCATGGCGGTAACGGTCTTCTCTTGGCGTGCTCGGTGTAGGTGACTGCGTCACGGATCACGTTCTCCAGGAACACCTTCAGGACACCGCGGGTCTCCTCGTAGATCAGACCGAAATACGCTTCACGCCGCGCAAGCCAGACGCGGATAGCGGGTTTGGTGATTCCCTGGATGTTATCGCGGAGAACTTTGCGGTGACGCTTGGCGCCTCCTTTTCCGAGTCCCTTACCGCCTTTGCCTCTTCCAGACATGGTGGGTTCGCTAGTTGAGTTGAAGTGAATGAATGACTTCAGTGCTGGTGCACGGTGCGCTATTATCTGCGTTTGGCCGACCTGATTGAGGCCAGTGGCACAGAAAGCGCGCCTCTGTTATATGCTCTCTCTAAAGAGCAAATAACCATGGTGTGCAGTACCCAAATTTAACCACAAGATGGCCTCCGTGCTCCACTGTAAAGTTTGGGCCTCTGCATGAGTCTCTCAGCAGCACTGCAACATGGGACTTTCAAAGTAAGTTGGCATGCAATGTTTCTTATGGACTGCATTCAAGGCAACTAATGACACACAACTAATAGTGTCAATTATTCATCTGAACACAATTCTTGTAACTATTCGGCCTATATTATCACTGTTCTTTTCCCCTCCTTTGTAAAGCATTTTACTGTGCTACTATAGTCCAAAGGAAGTGGATGATGCCAGACGGTTGTATATATGGTTGTATATATATACACACACACACACACACACACACACATTGAAGCTAGACTTCAGGCAACGAAAAGGTGCAATACGTAGCTTTTAGACGTGTTAGTGAACAACATACATGGTGGGTAATGTAGAGGTGCGTGTATACATGGAACAATTGTGCCTTTTTGATGGAAATATGGAGGTGGCTCTTAAAAGAGCCTTTGGGGGATTTTGGAGTTCAGGTCATCCTCATTTATGCGCGCTCTCCGCGAATACGGCGGGCCAGCTGGATGTCCTTGGGCATGATGGTCACCCGCTTGGCGTGGATGGCGCAGAACAGGTTGGTGTCCTCGAACAGGCCGACCAGGTAAGCCTCGCTAGCCTCCTGCAGGGCCATCACGCGGAGCTCTGGAAGCGCAGGTCGGTCTTGAAGTCCTGGGCGATTTCTGCACCAGGCGCTGGAAGGGCAGCTTGCGGATGAGCAGCTCAGTGGACTTCTGGTAACGACGGATCTCTCTCAGAGCCACGGTGCCGGGCCTGTAACGGTGAGGCTTCTTCACACCGCCGGTGGCCGGGCACTCTTGCGAGCAGCCTTAGTGGCAAGCTGCTTCCTGGGGGCTTTGCCACCGGTGGATTTGCGAGCGGTTTGCTTGGTTCTGGCCATGGCGCTTCTCTGACAGTCGGAGTATAGCCTCGAAATGCCTAAGTGAAGTTTATATAGCCGGCAGTGGGGCCTGCTGATTGGACACCATCTCCCCACCACCCCGATTGGCCCGTCGCGCAGGCCTCCTCCGTTGGCCATTGGACGGGAGGCGCGGCCTCTCCAAAATTCAAACTCCCGGTGCGCGCGCGCAATAGGACGCCGCCGGCCCTTTATGCGCAATAGGATGCCGCCGGACCTTTACGCGCAATAGGACGCCGCCGGCCCTTTACGCGCAATAGGACGCCGCCGGCCCTTTACGCGCAATAGGACGCCGCCGGCCCTTTATGCGCAATATGACGCCGCCGGCCCTTTACGCGCAATAGGGACGCCGCCGGCCTTTACGCGCAATAGGACGCCGCCGCCCTTTACGCGCAATAGGACGCCCTTTACGCGCAATAGACGCCGCCGGCCCTTTACGCGCAATATGGCGACGCCGGCCCTTTACGCGCAATATGACGCCGCCGGCCCTTTACGCGCAATAGGACGCCGCCGCCCTTTACGCGCAATAGGACGCCGCCGGCCCTTTATGCGCAATAGGACGCCGCCGGCCCTTTACGCGCAATAGGACGCCGCCGGCCCTTTAC